>NC_136266.1:173201007-173335614 GCF_964187855.1 Myxine glutinosa | reverse complement strand
AGAGACAGAGACAGAGACAGAGACAGAGACAGAGACAGAGACAGAGACAGAGACAGAGAGAGAGAGAGAGAGAGAGAGAGAGACAGAGACAGAGACAGAGACAGAGACAGAGACAGAGACAGAGACAGAGACAGAGACAGAGACAGAGACAGAGACAGAGACAGAGACAGAGACAGAGACAGAGACAGAGACAGAGACAGAGACAGAGACAGAGACAGAGACAGAGACAGAGACAGAGAGAGAGAGAGAGAGAGAGAGAGAGAGAGAGACAGAGACAGAGACAGAGAGAGAGAGAGAGAGAGAGAGAGAGAGAGAGAGAGAGAGAGAGAGAGAGAGAGAGAGAGAAAGAGAGAGAGAGAGACTTTTGTGCCCTTTTATTATAAAAATACAAGCAATTCCACAAAGCGGTTGTAAGCAAAGCAACCAGTTTAAAGAAACATTTCGTAAGGATCATGAATTCACCAAAAGGAGCAAAGGATATTTAAAGGAAACCAGCAAGTATAAAAATTTTACAAACCAAAGGTGAAGACACAAACAAAACCACAAACAATTTCAAAGGAAATGCTCATGCAAGAGCTATGACCACATCCATAGCAAAATTAAGCGTTTAATTAAATTAAGCGAAACATTGAGAGAGGGAGAGAGAGGGAGAAAGGGAGAGAGGGAGAGAGAGAGAGAGAGAGAGAGACAGAGAGATTTCATTCCTTTTTTTGAAGGAAAAAACCTTTTCCACCAATGCAGACAGGTAAAACAAAAAATTTTTTTTACAGGTCATGAGAGCATTTCTACAAATACAGACAGTGAGAAAAAGAAAACCATGGTTACAAATCAAAACAGACAGCAAATAAAGTTGATATATACAGTCATAAAAAGGTACCATTTCGAAGCATTTCACATTACACCAAATAAGAGAGCAATGCTATATTACAAGTTTAATGTAAGGACTCCGTCAGTTAAACTGCACAAGGAACGCCGAACACACCATCGTTTCTGGAAGTCCCCACAGTTATCAAAAGACAATTCCAGGTTCAGCCGAGACGACACCAATGACCTAAGAAAGACTACAGCGTCATCCACTGGAACAACACTGTTCCGGATTTTCCTTTTCCTGGACACATATATAGCAAGTTTTGCCTCAGAAATTAAAAAGTTGGCTAAAAAACATTCGTGCCTACATCTGCGTTTAATACTAAAACCAAATATAAAAACACAGTGTGTAAAAACCAACCCCAACCCTTGAATGACATGCGATAAAACAGTAAAAAGTGGTGTCAATCTTGGGCATCCAACAAAGGCATGAAAAAGAGTTTCCTGGGCATCACAAAAAGGGCACTTTTCAAGGACATGTGGACACATTCGGTGTATCAAAACGTTTGAGGGTAAAATGTGATGTGCCAATCGCCACTGCAAGTCCCCGGAGCGTTTGGCAATGGGTACCTTGTACATAACAAGCCAGTTTATCGAAGTAGAATGAGTAGTCTGGAGCATTCTCCTCCAGTGCGCTTGTGGTTCTGCAGGTCTATCAGAAACAAGGGTTTTGACACACATGCCATAAACAGAGGATTTTTCCATCAACTTAAAGGAGGTGAAACCTTGAAAAAGAAGCAAAAGCTCTGGAAAGGGGTGTTGGGATGAGAGAGGGCCAGCTTCCACCTGTGGAGCCCATTTTAGCTTGGTTTGCTTGAAAAAGCGCAGAATCACAGAGAATATCCTCCCAATGACCCGAATGGACCTAACTCCAGTGGCAACAGCGACGTCAGCAGCTGGTTTCCACTTGTAAGGAGGAGGGGTTCTAAAATCTTTAACCTTGGTGCATCCAGCATCAATAAACTTTTGCATAAAAGTACGATCACTGCAGACCCCTTCAAAAATGGGGTTTAAAAAAATTGGCTCGTTTAAGAACATTTCAAGGGAATAATTACTGTTATCACGGCGAACGGTAACCGCCTGCCATGCCTCCAGCACACTCCTGTAGAACAGGGGGACTGATGCCATATCGACTTTCTTGCTGCCAATAAGGAACAGCTCCTGATCGTAGCCGAGTCTCCCTGCCTGCCGAAGCAGGCAGTGAGCCAATGCCTTCCACGGGACGTCTGTGTACAGCAGTCGACGAAGCGACAGGAGGCGAAAAGCCATAACTTTACTGGTAATGGCAATCAGACCCTGTCCTCCTTCAGCAACGGGTAGGTTTAACACACCAGGTTTGAGCCAGTGCTTCCCCCCCCAAAAGAAGTCAATAAAAATAGATTGCAGTTTTTTAAGAATAAAATCCGGGGGCTGCAGTGCCATAAAAACGTGCCAAAGCATCGATGCTGCAAGGTTATTTATAATGAGGGTTCGGCCCCGATAGGAGAGTTGGCAGAGTAAGCCCTTCCATTTTAGCAGCCGCCTCTCAGTTTTAATTATGAGAGATTCCCAGTTTCTCAAAATGAAGTTTTCGGTACCAAGAAAGACACCAAGGTAAAGAACGCCATCCCATGCCCATTCGAGTTGCTCCGGCAGAGTCGGAGGAGTGGCGCCATTTTGCGGACCAAGGTAGAGAGCTCTGCTCTTTTTCCAATTCACTTTTGCCGAACTTGCCAAACTGAATTCATGGACGCATTGGACCAAGGCCAAGACGTCCTCATCCGAGTGAACGATTGCACAAAGATCGTCTGCATAAGCAATCACCTTGAACGGGTTCGCAGTTGGTTGAGGAACGAAACCGGGAAGACGTGCGCGCAAACGAACGAGCAAAGGCTCAATCGCGAGGGAGTACAGGAGGCCGGAAAGAGGGCAACCTTGACGAATGCCTCTACTAGCCGGGAAAGGCTGACATAAAATGTTGTTAACTTTTGCTAAACTAAAAATGTTATTATACAGTAGCTGTACGTGAGAGATAAAAAATTCACCAAAACCAAACCCCCGTAAAACAGAGAAAAGATAAAAGTGATCGATGGCATCGAAGGCCTTTTCTTGATCGAGGAACACCAGACCAACATTTCTTTGTTCGAGAGAGCAGATATCAATCATGTCACGTACAATAAAGATACTGTCGTGAATTGACCTTTTAGGGACACAGTAAGATTGATCTGGGTGTATGATCTCCCCAATCACGACTCTGAGCCGGTTGGTGAGAGCCTTGGAAAAGATTTTATAATCCACGCATAGCAAGGATATCGGACGCCAATTTTCCACCCGATGCAGATCTCCCTTCTTGGGTATTAGGGCAAGCACCGCTCTACGGCAGCTGAGTGGCAGTTGGTTGAGTCGTAAACTGTCAGAAAATATTTCCAACAGTTCCGTCCCAAAGAGATCCCAGAAAGCTTTGTAGAACTCTACGGGGAGTCCATCCAAGCCAGAGGCTTTTCCATTCGGCAAGGCTTGTAGTGCAACAAACAGTTCCTCCATAGTTATCTTTCTGTCCAGCTCTTGACGTGCAGTAGCTGACAAGGTGGGCAAGGACGCGGTTAAAGAATGCACCATTTCGTCATCAATGTCTTTCCTACAATACAGATCAGAGAAGTAATCTTTAACCAGGGTTCTAATGCCCTTGTGATCCTTTATCATATTGCCCTGCACAGTCCGTAACAAGGTGAGCTGCTCGCTACCCTTTGAAGTGTGTTCAAGTCGAAAGAAGAAACTAGAAGGCACGTCCAGATGACGCAAATTCTCCACACGGAGACGAACCATGGCACCTCTAGCTTGTTTTACACATAGCCTGTTGAGAATAGCTTTCTTTTTGGCCAATGAAAGATTCGTTTCCATTGTGTTGGAAGGTGACAGATGGCTTTGCAAAGCTAAAATTTCTTTTTCAATAACACTTTTAAAGAGAGACTCATCTTTTGAACAAAAGAATCTATACTGCTGACAAAAGGTTTTAATTTGCACCTTGGCATTATCCCACCATTGATTGAGGGAAGAAAAAGAAGGTTTCCGCAAAAGCAGTGTACCCCAGAAAACCCGGAAGGCTTTAAGGAAAGCTTGATCCTCTAAAAGGTCCACATTAAAAATCCAATGTGCAGCTCCATAGTTCCGTATCGGAGAGAGAAGAGAAAAGGTGACCATGTGATGATCGGAGAAACCGATTGGTAAAATTTGCACATTGCCCATCATGTTAAGAAAGTTACTATTTATGTAAACACGATCTAGCCGAGCGAAGGAAAGCCGACCGTCAAGACAGCGACACCATGTATACTGGCGTATGAGGGGGTTGTGAAGTCTCCACGCATCAACGAAAGAGAATTTAGATAAAACCCTTGCCAGTGGGATGGTACTAGCTAGATGAGGTTCTTTACCGTTCCGGTCCATGGCAGAGTCTAGAGTACAATTAAAATCCCCACTCAAGCAAACAAGATTATTAAAATCTGCATGAGTGAGTGATGTTTCTAACTGTGTGAAGAAGGTGACCCTGTCAGTGCTGTCACTGGGTGAGTAGACATTAAAAAGTGTGTGCCTGTAACCATTGAAGGTGAAAGACACAGAAATTAGATACCCCTTAATTATGTCTTCAAAAACAATGTCAGTTTGGAGGAAAAAAGAAGATGAGAAGAATATAGCTACCCCGGCTCTAGGGCAAGCCAAGCTACTGAAAAACCATTGGCCGTTCATCAACCTTCGCCATTGGCTTTCGCACGAAGGACTGCATCTCGTCTCCTGTAAAAGCATGACATCAATATGCTTTTCCTCAGTGAGTAATTTCACCTGGGTCTTGCGCAATGGGGACCGCCCCCCATTGATATTCAAGGTAGCTACAGAAAAGGTCATGTGAAGAAGAAGGGGAAGGGGTTATATAGCAGAAGGTTGGTCTACTTGTAGCTCTTCCTTCGCTTTGACGATGTACTTCTTGAGGCGGAATACTTCTCGTTCCCCAACTCCGAACTGGCTGGACTTCAGGACGAGATATTTCGCGGATGTTATGAAGATTTTTAGGTCTGGAAAGAAATCTTTCACCTTTACTCGCCTCTTCCGAAAAGTGTCTTTCAGGAATTTTAGAATTTCTGCAGGTGTGATGCCCGGGTCACCCTCCGGCCCATGAGACAACAACACTTCGTTCCAAGCCTCGATGCTGATGCCAGACGTGAGGGATGAGGCTCCATCGGAGTCATAGTCCAATTGATCAGCGTGAGTCTCACCCTCTAACGATAAAGCAGGTGCCGGTGCAGCAGATGCTGTGTGTGCCATCCCCTGAATGTCTGCAGGTTTTGGACACGTCTGCAAATCAGACAATGATGCAACAGGTGTTGCGAGATTCACCTCTTCATGACCCGCTATGGTCATGCCACGCTCCGGAATTATATGAGGCGTTTCAACGACAGAACTTGTATATGTCTTGAGGGCACAGCCTGGGACATCCTGAGGCACAACCTCCTCAGGTGCGTCATGCCCAGCTGATACAGAAACTGCGCATTCCATGTCTGCGCAGCCCGGGACATTCTGAGGCACGACCTCCTCAGGTGCCTCACGCCCCGCACGGACAGAAACTGTACATTCCGCACAGCCCTGGACATTCTGAGGCACGACCTCCTCAGGTGCCTCACGCCCCGCACAGACAGAGACTGTACATTCTATGTCAGCACAGCCCGGGGCATTCTGAGGCACGACCTCTTCAGGTGCCTCATGCCCCGCACAGACAGAAACTGTGCATTCCATGTCCGCACAGCCCAGGCCATTCTGAGGCACGACCTCCTCAGGTTCCTCACGCCCCGCAGAGGCGGAGGCTAAAATGGGCTCTGTAGGTCCATTATTGTCATCACAAGCAGCTCTTTCACTCTGATTCATTAATTCTTTATCATCATCAGGAGTTAGAGATGCAAATCTATTGTGTAAGGCTATGCCGGTAACACAAGGAGCCACCCCAGTGAGGGGTCCATTGTCGCTTCCAGTCAACACAATCTTTTTTGAATCCCTCGTTGCTGCTTCGTCATTATTGTTCGGCCGTTTGTGCTTCTTCCGAGCAGTAACAACAGTGAAACCTTCATCATTCACGGAGGAATCCCTCACTGCTGCTGTCGATGTCGACGGCTGATTGTCCACAGCATTACCAGGTTCTGCCTGTTTAGGCGTGCCCACGGGGACAGTTACCTTCGTACAGGTATCTCTCGCTGCTGCTGTCGATGTCGACGGCTGATTGTCCACAGCATTACCAGGTGCCGCCTGTTTAGGCGTGCCCACGGGGACAGTTACCTTCGTACAGGTATCTCTCACTGCTGCTGTCGATGTCGACGGCTGATTGTCCACAGCATTACCCGGTGCCGCCTGTTTAGGCGTGCCCACGGGGACAGTTACCTTCGTGCAGGCACCTTTAACATGTCCGTGTTGCCCGCAAATGAAACAGGTCGTCGTTTCGGTCGACACATATATTTGATAGTTATGACCATTGAGCGACAGCGTCATGGTCGCATTAAGCGTCTGAGCGTTGTCTTTGAGGATAATATAACAATGACGCCGGAAGGTCATGACATGTCGGAGCGAGGCGTCTGCTCGAAGTCGCAGGGGGATCATCGATATCCGGGACACGACGGTGCCGAAACGATTAAGCGAAGAGACAATGTGCTCGCTCTTTATAAACGGCGGTAAGTTCGACAAAATGATTCGGACCGCCGGTGTGTCCATCGGACTAACACTTAAATAAATGCCCTGGGATAAGGACAAACCGTGTTCCACCACCTCATTAACGAGGTGTTCCTTTGATACAAAAACCACGATTCTGTGGTTCATCCTGGAGGCAGCGAGGACATTATCCAGGCCGACAATGTTACCAATACTGGTTACCACGTCCTCGACGCTCACTCCGTCAGGTGGGCAAGCAATAAGCCCGTGTTTGCGAGTCAATGACTCATACCTGCTATTGTGCAAATGAACGTTCGCCATAGCTAAAAATAAATGAAACGAAAGAAACGGTTTCAAAATCAAACAAAAGAGAACCTGTCGCGAGCAAAACCTGCAGGCGAAGGTAAAATGAAAAGAAATAGAATAAGGGAGCCGATAAACGACGATGATGAAGAACACGGCAAGCAGAGCACAGGCCCGAAGAACACAAGGTCCTTTAGGACTCGCACCAAACTCACCGTGCGCGCTCTCTTTCTCTCTCTTGTCTCAACAAAGAAGGAAAACACGGGGAAAACTTCACAAGCACGTACAAGTACACAGAGGGAGTGAAATGGGGGATGGGAAAGGCAAACAACACAACACAGTACTCACAGCTCCTCACACACAGCAGCCATGATTGTCACACCCACGCACGACTCACCAACGACCAGCAGGGGGCGAGAGAGAGAGAGAGAGAGAGAGAGAGAGAATATGTGCTTAGAAAAGAGGGCATGGCAACAATGAAATAGATGGATAATATCAAGATGGAGTCATCGCTACTCTACCCTTGTAAAGCCACAGAAGATTTTGAACAGCAATTTTTTCATCAGTAATTTGTCTCATAATTGAATTTCGAGAATCTCCACCTGCGGTTCATGCTTTCCCTTTTTTTTTCTCCAGGCAAATTGGTTTGATGGGCATTGGGTCATGTAACTCCCGTCATGGGCACACGACGATTCCATTATTCATGCCTTAAAGCAGGTGACGTGATTTGCCGAACAGTCACTGTATTTACGTATCTAATCCAAGGTGGCAGCCACTGTAGTGCCATATAGGCCAATGGACCCTTTCGCTTCCCTGTGGCAGCATCTTCACAGGAAACATGCAGAACCAAAAATGCAGAATGAGAGATATGCCAAAAACATACTCATTGAAAAAACGAAAATACAATCATGTTCCAACCTTTAAAAGCAATAACAATTGTGCTCATGAGAAAGTCTTGCTGCCCCGCATTCTTGATCTTTGAGACTTTTTATCACTTGGTGCAAACAATTTCTTTACTATTATAAGATGTATTTGTGCAGGAAAGCAAAAAATGTAGTATTAGGAAAAGGGTGTGATGTGGAGTTGGTAGAGATAGATAGATAGATATAAAATAGATGAACAGATTTGGTAGTCAGGAGGTGATATGTGGTTTGGATGAAGGGCCATCAACATGTTAGAAATGTGATTAGGTGTATGCGATGGTGAGAGAAGGGAAAATACTTTGGGATACATAAGAATAAATGAAAGCGAGAGAAGGGATATGTATAAAGGTTATGAAGAAGAAAAGGATGAAGGTGGTGACATATGTCGATAAAATGCCAATATTACATTAATATGTGCATACAAACATAGGGGCAATACCCCTGGCGCTAAGCTGATAGAACAAGCAGTCTACTGCACTGACTAAAGGTTTTTTAAACCAATTTCAATGGTTTCTAGAAGACAGCGCAGCATATAGAATCATACTAACATAATCATAAGACTTTAAACAAACAAACAAAAAAATACCTATTTTGGGGTCAACATCCCAGTAGACCCCTCACGGCCCGATTTTTTTTAATGCTGTGAACAAACTTTGGTACAACATAGGTAATTAGTGTTGTGGTCAAGTTTCATCAGAATTGTGTGTGTATATTCTGAGAAAAAGACAAATACCTATTTTGGGGGACAACCCCTCCCACCCCCCCAATGCACCCTCTCAAGGCACGATATTTTTAATGCCGCAAACAAACTTCGGTACATCACGGGTGATGAAGTTTGTGGTCAAGTTTCATCGAAATATTGTGTGTAGTTTCAGAGGAAAAAGCAAATTCATATTTTAGGGAGTCAAACCTGCATGCACTTTGACCCCCTGGTGAACCCCCTTAGACCTCAATTTTTTTTTTAATGCCGTGAACAAACTTTAGTCACAACACAACAAATATCATTTATGCCAAGTTTGGTCACAATCCCATCAGCGGTTTCGGAGAAGGAGTTTCAAGTGTTTACGGATGGACTGACGGATGAAATGCCATCGCATAAGCTCCCCTGAAGTTCGTTCCAGATGAGCTAAAAATACGTGGAAATTGAGCCTCGTGAAAGAGCTAGATGATTGGGAAGTAGTGTTATGGACTTCTAATTAGTAAAATGGAAACTCACAAACACAGGGACATGCAAAAAAAATTGTTAAATTTGAAGGGGACTCGCGGTTTCTTTTCTCAACTCTAAGGCTTTATTTGTGGAAGCTTTGATAGAGCCTATACATGTATTAGCCCCCGTCGGACCGTCCGTCAGTCTGTGTGTGCGTCTGCAACCATATGTCGGAGATGTATGGAACAATTTTGTTCAAACTTGGCAAAAAGACAACACATTATGGTATACATATGCCCATCATTTTGTTTCGCGATGTGATTAAAGATGGCCGACTGGTGGCCATTTAAGTTGTAAAAACCCCAATGTTGGACAAGTCCTCAACCATTTCATGGTCATGCATTCAACAATCTTGTTCAAACATGGCACACAGATAACGAATGATGCCTTACATGTGCACGTCATATTTTCTTTAGATCAGATCCAAGATGGCAGACTGGCGACCATTTTGTTACTTAAACGTGTCCCCAACCATTTATTGAACATGCATGGTCCCATTTTGTTCAAACTTGGCACCAAGACAATACATGAGAGTGAACATATGCAGATTTGTTATGTAATCTGAAGAAAGATGACCGATTGATGGCCTTTAACTCTGTACAGCAAAATTACTAAAACCACAGGCACTATGACATTTTATGTGTTTTTCTCCTTGTTATTATTATATGCTTTTTCTCACACCCTCAGAAACTGATGTTATTGCCTGTGAGCTGATACTGTTGCATGTTGACTTTTGTATCTTGACTTCAGGTTATTGGGAGATCAGGATGTTGCTGTTCAGAAGGGCCTTTTGTAAAGTTTGGATGGTGATAGTGATAGCAGGTTATTTGAGAAAGCCTTTGAATTTCCAATGGTTTCCATGAAACCTATGACAATAATTGTTACCATTTTGGCATTTTCACAACATGTTCTGTCAAAATTCATTTTTTGGCATTGGGATTTTGAGATGTTTTCCTCTTCTTTTCTTTACAGATATCCATCCCATGGGCAAACAATGTCGACGATGGATTTTTTTTTTTGCATTTGATTCTAAAGTCTTGTGGATGAATAGCATGCCAGGTTTTCTGGATTCCATGGTCCTATCCAAATATAAGCTGAACTCCCAAAGAATCTTAACCTTGTCTGTTTATTTGACTGGATATAGCGTGTGTTCCCACCGATGCAATCCTCTTGGTAGATGGTATTGACCAGGTAGGTCTCGCTGAAGGGAATTGGCCCCCTAATTCTGCCTCCTCATATACAAAGCTGGAGTATGGCTTTTGTTGAGCTACGAAAGTATATCTTTGTTGAGAGTTGAGAAAGTGTATCTTTCCTCAAACAGAAGATCTTCAAAACACGTCAACTCTCTCCCTTATTGTCTTCTGGATATGTAGTTTGTCCACTCCTGCCTTTGGGTGAAGACCTCCAGGTGTTGGGAACTGTTTCCTGGTAATCTGAACCAATTGTCTTAGTTTTTCAAAAGTCAGGTCCACTGAAATTACAGTATACTGTAAATGACTGGAATGACATAGTCTTCATGACCGAACAAAGTTGTTTACACTAAACCTGGACTCTTAGGAGTTGATGGAGCCTTTTATTTGAATCTCTCGTGGTTTTCTTTTGCACATCATTGTGCAAACTTCCGTTTCCGGTCCGGTCGTGAGAGGACGCTGGCGTCACTTGCTCGCCGCTTCTCTGACTGGACCATTGTCCGTATCTTGCTTTCCTGGTGGTCGTTGCGGATTTTTGGCCATTGAGTCTTCCTCTGCACGGTCCCGGCTCTGCTCTGCTGCTCCTGGCTTCACCTGCTCGGCTCCTTCGCTATTTCCTCGGGCTCACTCTCGTGGGTTGTGCCGCCCATTGTTTGCAGCGGTGGTGGTGGCGGTTTGCCGCCGTGATCTTGATTAGTGGCGGCGGTCGTTTGCCGCTGCATTTGCCGCTTTGCCTCCTCAACCTTGGCCTCGTGCTCGTCTCTTCGCTCCTGTCTGCCCTCTGCATGGTCCCGGCTCTGCTCCTGGCTTCACCTGCTCGGCTCCTTCGCTGTTTCCTCGGGCCCACTCCCGTGGGTTGTGTCGATTGTTTCGCCTCCTCACCCTTGGCCTCGTGCTCGTCCCTTCGCTCCTGCTGGCATGGCTCTGCGGTACTCCGCCGCAAGGCTTCTCCTGCTCAAAACCTGCTCCACCCCATCATGCATCTCTGCAATCAAATCGAATGGACTCCTGCGTCGACCCAGGTACATTCACCGTGGCTCTGGTCGTAAGTTTGTTTATTTACAATCAGGTCACTCCATCCCCATCCTCTGGTCGGCTCAGCGCACTCCCACTCATCGTCCCAACACACCTGGTCACAACAACGCACAAAATCGCACCTCCTGTCTGCGAACCCTGGCCAAATCACCTGGATTCATACCCGCCGTACAAAACAACATCAAGCTCACCCTGTTCAATACCCGGTCCCTCAACAACAAATGCCTCATCCTGAACGACTACATCCTGGAAAATAAACTGGACTTTCTCTGTCTCACTGAGACCTGGCAACAACCACTGGACTACTACACGCTCAACCTCACCACACCCAATGGATATTCTTACATCAATAAACCATGCTCGGAGGGCCGAGGTGGTGGAATTGCCGTTATTCACCGACAAGACATCAAGACCAACCTCATCTCCATCTCATCTGCTCCATCATTTGAACACCTGGCTTTTAAACTCTCTGGTCACACACAGTCAGTCATGGCTGTTGTCTACCGCCCTCCCAAACCACACCCATCATTCCTGTCTGACTTCTCCTACTTTCTGACCCAGCTATGTTCCCTCTCCCCCTCAATCCTCCTCCTTGGTGATTTCAATATCCACATGGACTCCACTGACTCCACGCTAACCACTGACTTCACTGATTTACTCACCTGCTTTAACCTCACTCAACATGTCAACTTTCCTACCCATAACCGTGGTCACATTTTGGACCTTGTCTGCTCTACTGGACTAATTTTGCACCATCTCTCTGGCTCCGACCTCACTCTCTCTGACCACCGAGCCATCACTCTGACCATCAACATCCCCACCCCAGCACCAAGGCATTATCGCACTATCAACTTCCGTAAGCTAAACGCTCTTTCACCTGCCTCATTCTCATCGACCCTCTCTGAAAAAATGTCCACTTCTCCCTTCGTTGACCTCCACACCCCTTCTGACCTCACTGACTACTACAACCACACTCTCTCCTCCTGCCTTGACCAACTTGTGCCTATAAAAACCAAAACAGTTTCTTTCACCCATTCTGCTCCCTGGTTTACCCCTGAACTCCGCCTGATGAAAACTCGTGCTCGCCAACTTGAAAGACTCCGCAATAAAACAGGTCTCACAGTTCACTCCCAGGCCTACAAGGACCACATACAACACTATAAAGATGCCCTCTCCCGCGCCCGCTCCGCCTACTACTCTCAAATTATCCACTCTGGCTCCGGAAACCCAAAAGCACTCTTCTCTACAATAAACAAACTCCTCAGCCCCCTGAACACCACCACCCAGTCATTCACAATAGACAACTGCATCTCCTTCCTTTCATTCTTCCAACGCAAAATTGAAAACATCTACAACAGCTTGACCACCGCCGCACCCGCTCCCCCTCAAACCACCTGCCCCCCCTTATCCTGCCATCCCCTGTCTCAATTCTCCCCAGTCACCCCTACTGACCTCTCTGAACTCCTCATAGGAATGAAAACTGCCACCTGCACTCTTGACCCCATCCCCTCCAGCTTTGTCAAGGCCTCCCTTCCTGCTCTCTCTCCACTTATCATTGCAACAATAAACTCCTCCGTCTACAGGCATCGTCCCACCATCCCTCAAAATTGCTGCTGTTACCCCCATTCTGAAAAAACCTGGACTAAACCCTGACACCCTAAATAACTTCAGACCCATCTCCAACCTACCCTTTCTGTCAAAGGTTTTGGAACGCGCTGTAGCCACTCAACTCAAACATCACCTCTCTGCCAATAACCTGTATGAAACATTCCAATCCGGATTCCGCTCCAACCACAGTACTGAAACTGCTCTCCTCAAAATCACCAACGACCTTCTCCTCTCCTCTGACGCTGGCAACCTCAACATTCTCATCCTCCTCGACCTCAGCGCCGCCTTTGACACCATCGATCACACCATCCTCCTCACCCGACTTGAAACCACCTTTAACATTACCGGCACTGCCCTCTCTTGGATTAAATCATACCTCTCTGACAGACGTCAGTTCATCTCCATCAATAACTGCAAATCCCCCACTGCTCCCCTCCCCCAAGGTGTCCCCCAAGGTTCAGTTCTTGGCCCCCTCCTCTTCATCCTTTACCTGTCCCCCCTCGGTCACTTAATCCGCCGTCATGGTCTCCAATTCCACTGCTTCGCCGATGACATCCAGCTTTTCATCTTCACCAAGTCCATCTCCACCGCCACCCACTCTATCCTGACAAACTGCATCACTGAAATAAAATCCTGGCTTCAAATCAACTTCCTCAAACTTAACTGTGATAAATCTGAAATAATCATCATTGGCCCAAAAACGCTCACCAAGTCCACCCATAACTTTGCCCTCAACATCGACGGTTTCCCAGTATCCACCTCCCCTCACATCCGGAATCTTGGCATCATCTTTGACCAAACCCTCTCCTTCGACAAATACACTAAACAGATCACAAAGACAGCCTTCTTTCACCTGAAAAACATCGCCCGTCTCCGTCCATCCCTCTCCTCCGTGGCTGCAGAAACCCTCATCCACGCCTTCATCACTTCCCGTCTGGACTACTGCAATAGCCTCCTTTATGGTTCACCCTCAACAATCACCAATAAACTCCAATACATTCAGAACTCCGCTGCCCGTCTACTCACCCATTCCCGGACCCGTGACCACATCACCCCCGTCCTTTACAAGCTTCACTGGCTCCCCATCTCCCAGAGAATCCAGTACAAAATCCTCCTCTTGACCTACAAAGCCCTCCATAACCTGGCCCCATCCTACCTGGCTGACCTCCTCTCCAGACACACTCCCACCCGCAACCTCCGCTCTGCTGGTACCAACCTCCTGACCCCCCCCCCCCCCCCATCCGGACCAAATTTAGATCCTGGGGGGACAGGGCCTTCTCCATCGCTGCTCCCACCCTCTGGAACTCGCTACCTCACACCATCAGAGACTCCTCCTCACTCACCACATTCAAAACATCACTCAAGACCCACCTGTTCAACACTGCATTCAACATTTAACCCACAGCATCTAACCCCTGACTATCTCCTCTCCTTCTCCCTCCTTTGTGCTTTGAATATTTCCCTATTGATTCTTCTTTTTTTGCAATTGTCTTTATGTTTTGCTATGCATTATGTTTTGCACTCTGTCAAAGCGTCTTTGGGCTTCCTGAAAAGCGCTATATAAAATAAATGCATTATTATTATTATTATTATTGTTGTTGATGGATGCATGTTGTAAAATGCTGATGGTTTTGTAAGTTTCTTCAATAAGTGCCAATGGTTCGAGTACCTCTTCAGAAGTTAAATTAAGGCCTTTACCTTTTACTATCTGGCATCTATTCTTGGTCACAGTGACACATTTTACCTGTTCATGCGGCAAACCGATCTCTTTGGAGAAAATATTCCCATATTTGTGAGAAATAATATTTATCTGTGTGACGTTTCATACAATTTGAGATCATCCATACGTAATGAGTAATCACCATACGATCATCCATACGATCATCCATACGTTGGCTGATGACTATCTAAATAATTTTGGAGGATCACCAACAATGCAATGGTAGAAGCCAGATAATGATGAGTATTGGTTCCCCCTAGATTCCCCAGTTATTGGAAGATTTGCCAGTGAAGGTTGAAATTACTGAAAGATTGTCTTTGGATGATAATATATCTCTTTTTCATGGTCAGTACCAATTTCAAATAGATGGTAATGCAATACATTTTAAATATTTTTTGGCATTCATAAATGTGGAACCGAGTCATTCTTTAAATGAATCCACCTGATTTTAAAATTTTGTATCTAATCTTCATGATAAATTTGATGATCAGTGGCTGATTTTTGCTTTCTGCTCACGTTATTTTTGCTCCCATGGTAAATAACGATGACTATCTTGATGGTAATGTCATTTCATTTTTTATTTCAAACATCCAACACTTGAAATAAGTTAACATAGGGATAGAACATGATATATCTATCATTAAAGTACAAAGTAGTAAAAAATTAAATTGCGTACATTTTTACAAGCAGTGTCTCAAGATAAAAACAACAAAACATTTTACATATATTTGGGCAGAACTCTGTGTTTGCTTCCAAATTTTGTGTTCCCAACGCCTCACTACCGGTACCCACCTTTCCCGGACATACCCAGCTGCTCCTGGACTCTGTCTTTTGCACTTCAGAAGTGGAGAAAGTTCTTTCAACACTCGACTCTGACTCTGCAACTGGCCCGGACAGCATCAGGCCACGTCTCCTATAAAATTTCTCTGTCACTCTATCACACCCTCTCTCTCCCCTTTTCACCTTGACAATTTGCACTCGGTCATTTTGCCTCTATCTGCTTGGCAATCCGCCAACATCACTGCATTACCTGAACATGTGCAAAAACTGACCCCCTCAACTCCAGACTGCTGTATCCAGCACTCACGGGAAACGTACATGCTTGTTGCATCAACAGTTTAATCAGTAACTTGCAACACGGCACAGCAGCCATTTGGTCACACAAACCCCGAGTCCTCTCAGCTCCTCCCATTCTGCAAAACCAACCGTCACTTCCTTTTCCTATGACGTCACTGTAGTTTTCCCAACATATGATTTCTAACGTATGAATTCCCAACATGAATTACATGTAACTTACAGCATGTGAATTCCAAACATAACATTTCCCTCCACTTTTAAAAAACAATTAGCCAACCACATAATCATTCATCCAACCACATAATCCTTCATCCATGTGGGCTGTTGCTTAGCCCTTTGAGGTTGCTGAACAACTTGAAGAACCCTTGGAGGTGCAGGTGTGTCTGCAAGCCAGTTGTCAATCAATGTTGGCTGCTGCAAGGAAAGAAGAGGAGAAATGCTCCCCTGTCCTTGCCCGACTGGTGATTTCAGGAACCTTCCTCAAGTGATTCGCATGCCATCGTGCAGGCGATAGGTGGCTGCTCCCAATCTCTTAATGATTTGCATTGGGTCTGGCCATCGAGGCTGTAGTTTTTTGCGACGTCGAGGCAGCCAAACACGCACCCAGTCCAGCTCCTGTAATGTCGGTGGTCTGGCATTTTTGACTGGTCAAACCTCAACTTCATATGCTGCAGCTGAGTCTCTACCTGCAAACGTGTAGCTGGCGATGTGGGATTACCTTTGGCAAAGCTAGGGATATCGAGCCGGAGTTGTAGTTGCCTTCCCAGCATCAGTGACGCTGGTGATACCCCTGTAGTTGTGTGCTTGGAGGCACGGAAGTGTAGGAGTGTTTTCAGGAGAACTGCCTCAAACTGCCAACCACGGATGCCATTCTTTAGCATCTGGTTGAGGTGCTACACACCTCCATTAGCTTGAGGATGGTATACGGCTGTTCTAATGTGCTTGATAGCTCTCTCTGCCAGGTAAGTTGGAAAGTCAGCTGAAATGAATTGGGGCCCGTTGTCTATGGTAATGATATCCGGGAGACCCCACTGGGCAAACAATAAATCAAGCCTTTGCCTAACCGATTGAGTGGTGACTGACCCTTGCGCCAAAGCTTCAGGCCACTTTGAATGGAGATCATACACCACGAGAAGGTAACGGGCATAGGCTGGTGTACCATGCAGTTCTCCACAGAGGTTCACCTGGAAGTGTTTCCAAGGTGTGGATGGCCACCGCACCGGGGATAGAGGTGCCGGAGTTGGTGGAGAGGATTTTCCGCTGAGGAGACATGCAATGCAATCCTTGACCATCAGTTCGATTTCGTGATCGATGGTGGGCCACCAGACAATGTCCCTGCAGTGATGTTGAACTTTCACTACTACAAGATGTCCCTCATGTGCCATTCGCAAAACCTGCGCTCTAAGAGATGCTGGAATCAAAGTGCGGGGACCCCTGGCAATACAGACATCCCCCCAGCAGGATAATTCTACCCTCACTCTGTAGTAGGGTAACAGCTCCCCTTCCACGTTGGACGGCCAACTCCCTCTGCGTGGTAAACAGAGCGTCATCCTGGGACCCTTTCCAAAGTGATTCCATGGAGACGACAGTGGACAATGGTGCCTGAAACAGTCGCACTTGATCAGGTTCGGTGTCTGTTACCTGCTGAACCGTTGATCGTGAAACCACTGCTCTTGACAGAAGGTCTGCAACTGTGTTCTGGCGGGCCGGCGTGAAATTGTACTGATTCAAATGGTCTGCCCACATGAGTAGCCATAGTGGTTTCTGTCCTGAGCCGCTGGTAGTAAAATGTACTGTGCGAGCTTGATGGTCAGTTCACATCGTGAAGGCTCTGTCGTTGAGGTAAAGATGCCAGCGCTCCCATGCCCAAATGCATGCCAATGCTTCCCTCTCACCCACCGAGTACTTTTGTTCAGCCAGAGTGAGGGAACGGAAGCAAACGCCACTGGTTTCTCAACACCATCATAAAGCTGTGACAGTACAGCACCAAGTGCCACCCCGGAGGCATCACAGGTAACCATCGTGGATGCTGTGAGACTGAAGTGCGCTAGCGTGGGGGCAGAAGTGAGCTGATGCTAAAGTGTCTGTACAGCATGACTACAAGCGGTGGTCCATTCCCAAGGTACATCCTTTTTGAGGAGGTCGTGTAGTGGGGCTGAAGTAGAGGCAAACTGTGGCAGGAAGCGGAGATAATATGTGGCCATGCCCAGGAAGGATGCCAGTTGAGATACTGACTGTGTTTCCAGAAGGGTATGGATGGCATCAACATGTGATAAGATAGGAGTGATTCCTTGCCCTGAGAGCTTGTACCCCACAAACTCTATCTCTGGAACCCCGAGAAGGCATTTCGCAGCATTGAGTGTGACGTGATGGGCAGAGAACTGACGAAGAACCTGTTGTAGTCGAGCATCATGTTGAGGCTGGGTGGCAACATGCACCACAATATCATACATGTAGATTGACACCCCAGGTATGCCGGCTAGGAGAAGAGACATTATTTTCTGAAAACAGCTAGGAGCCGAGCAAAGGCCGAAAGGCATGCGCTTGGAACGGAAAACCCCCATGTGCGTGACAAAGGCTGTGAGGTCTCTGCTGGCTGGTGCTCGGGGCACTTGTAAGTAAACTTGCTTTAAATTGAGTTTGCTGAAAACAGTGGAGCCATGGAAATGTGTGGTGAGTTCTTCTGTGGTGGGCAGGGGATATTTATCCGGAATGATGGCTTTGTTGACTGCCCGGAGGTCAACACACAGTCGCAGCTCCCCAGATTTATTTCCATGCAACGACCAGGTTTGAAATTCAAGGGGACGCATTGATGGATTTGATGACTCCTATCCTTATAGGTAGGTGTACGTGTACCATATTTTTTACAGGTGCAGCACCCTATCCTTGTACGTGGATAGCCTCCTATCCGCCTACCATGATCTTTTCTATCCCTGTTAATGCACCTCAAACTCACCTCCTTTAAATTCCATGTTTTCTTTCCTGAAAGGGGTGCACTGTACTGTATGTACAGTCCCGTGAAAAAGTAAGTACAGTACACCCCATGTAAAGTTTTGACTTTTTCAACACATTTCCACATACAGCTATTTGATCTTCATTTCAACAATATTGTTAGATAAAGGTGATATAATATAACAAATATCATGAAACATTTACATTTTGTAGTCCATTGTATAATTTAAATAAACATAAATGCAAATTTCGCATGTGGAAAAAGTAAGTACACCCCAACATTTATCACTACTTCAAATACCTAAAACTAGAATCAGGTGCACCAGCTCAGGTGCAAATGATTAGAACATCATTAGAGAGGATCTTGGAGGAACCTGTCTTATTTAAACCTCAGACATTTAGTTTGGTTTGCGCTTTGTTGTTGAAGGTGTGCGGTGTAACCATGCTGAGATCAAAAGAGCTCTCTGAGCCCTTCAGAAAGAAGGTTATAGATGCCTACGAGTCTGGGAAGGGATTTAAAAAGATCTCCAAACAATTTGAAATCAATCATTCGACTGTCCGGAAGATCATCTACAAGTGGAGAAGATTCCAAACAACTGCCAACTTGTTCAGGCCAGGACCGCCCCAGCAAGTTCAGCCTGAGAGCAGACCGCAAGATGCTGAAAGAAGTCTCTAAGAACCCCAGAATGTTATCATGGGACTTACAGGTAGCTCTTGCCACTGTTGGTGTCAAAGTGCACGAGTCTACCATTAGAAAGAGGCTGCACAAATTTGATCTACATGGGAGGTGTGCCAGGAGGAAACCTTTGCTGTCCAGAAAGAACATCAGAGCAAGACTAAAGTTTGCCAATGAACACCTAGACAAAGACCAGCACTTCTGGAACAATGTGCTCTGGACAGATGAGTCGAAGGTAGAGCTATTTGGCCACAGTACCAGAAGACATGTTTTGTGAAAACCAAAGACAGCATTTGACCACAAGAACCTGATACCAACTGTAAAGCATGGTGGTGGAAATATTATGGTTTGGGGCAGCTTTGCTGCATCAGGGCCTGCGTAGCTCACCATCATAGAATCCACGATGAATTCTACATTCTACAAGAGGGTACTTGAGGATAATGTGAGGCCATCTATCGGAAAGTTGAAGCTCAACTGAAGGTGGACCTTGCAACATGACAATGACCCTAAACATACCAGTAAATCCACCAAGGAATGGCTGAAAAGAAAGAAATGGAGGGTTCTGGAATGGCCAAGTCAAAGCCCAGATATAAATCCCATCGAGATGTTGTGGGGGGATTTGAAACGAGCTGTGCATGCAAGAAACCCCTCAAATATCACACAGCTGAAAGAATTCTGCATGGAGGAGTGGGCAAAAATTTCTCCCTGTCGATGTCAGACACTGGTAGACAGTTATAAGAAATGCCTACTTGAGGTTGTGTCTGATAAAGGGGGCAATAACACCTATTGGAGCCAAGGGTGTACTTACTTTTTCCACATGCGAAATTTCCATTTATGTTTATTTAAATTATACAATGAACTACAAAATGTAAATGTTTCATGATATTTGTTATATTATATCACCTTTATCTATCAATATTGTTGAAATGAAGATAAAATAGCTGTATGTTGAAATATGTTGAAAGAGTCAAAACTTTACATGGGGTGTACTTACTTTTTCACGTGACTGTATATATACACTACATGACCAAAAGTATGTGGACACCCCTTCTAATTAGTGGATTTGGCTGTTTCAGCCACACCCATTGCTGACAGGTATATATAATCAAGCACACAGACATGCAAACCCCATAAACAAACATTGGCAGTAGAATGGGCCGTACTGAAGAGGTCAGTGACTTTCAACGTGGCACCGTCATAGGATGCCGCCTTTCCAACAAGTCAGTTCATCAAATTTCTTCCCTGCTAGACCTGCCCCGGTCAACCGTAAGTGCTATTATTGTGAAGTGGAAACATCAAGGAGCAACAACAGCTCAGCCGCAAAATGGTAGGCCACACAAACTCACAGAACGGGATCGCCGAGTGCTAAAGTGCGTAGCATCTAAAAATGGTCTGTACTCAGTTGCAACACTCACTACCGAGTTCCAAACTGCCACTGGAATCAACGATAGCACAACAACTGTTCGTCGGGAGCGTCATGAAATGGGTTTCCATGCCTGAGCAGCCACACACAAGCCCAAGCCCACCATGCGCAATGCCAAGCGTCGGCTGGTGTGGTGTAAAGCTCACTGCTATTGGACACTGGAGCAGTGGAAACGTGTTCTCTGGAGTGATGAATCACGCTTCACCATCTGGCAGTCCGACAGACGAATCTGGGTTTGGCGGATGCCAGGAGAAGGCTACCTGCCCGATTGCATCGTGCCAACTGTAATTTTGGGGGTGGAGAAATAATGGTTTGGAGCTGTTTTTCATGGTTCGGGTTAGGCCCCTTAGTTCCAGTGAAGGGAAATCTTAATGCTACAGCATACAACGACATTCTAAACGATTGTGTGCTTCCAACTTTGTGGCAACAGTTTGGGAAAGGCCATTTCCTGTTTCAGCATGAGAATGCCCCCGTGCACGCAGCGAGGCCCATACAGAAATGGTTTGTTGAGATCGGTGTGGAAGAACTTGACTGGCCTGCAGAACAGATCCCTGAAATCAACCTGATCGAACACCTTTGGGATGAATTGGAATGCCGACAGCGAGCCAGGTCTAATCGCCCAACATCAGTGCCTGACTTCACTAATGCTTGTGGCTGTATGGAAGCAAATCCCTGCAGCAATGTTCGAACATCTAGTGCAAAGCCTTCTCAGAAGAGTGGAGGCTGTTATAGCAGCAAAGGGAGGACCAACTCCATATCAATGACCATGAATTTGGAATGAGATGTGTGATGTTTGGGTGTCCACATACTTTTGGTCATGTAGTGTATATATATATATATATATATATATATATATATATAATCAGGAGATTAAATAAAACGCATGCGTAGCTTCAGGACGGTCGATCTTTAATTCTCAACAAGCTTTCGACCAACAAATACAAAGGTCTTTCGACCAACAAAGGTTTCCCTTCCGCTGAACTTGGGGACGACTAAGAAGAAGACCTTTGTTGGTCGAAAGCTTGTCGAGAATTAAAGATCGATCGTCCTGAAGCTACGTCCGCGTCTTATTTAATCTCCCGATTATTTATTTAATACATATGAGACGCCCTGCTCGTACTGTGGAGTTACTACTATTTCTCACAGTTATATATATATATATATATATATATATATATATATATATATATATATATATATATATATATATATATATGTATATATTGTTGCGGATATGGGATTTGGCCTCCATATCCGCTTGTAAATATTCCCCTATTTCCCCAATACTCCCCAACTATCCCCAATCCCCCATTCCCTAGTCCCATTGTCTGTAAACAACACTCTGTAGAACCGACCTTCCCCTTTTTCCCCCATTAAATGTCGTGCCCAGGTTCACCGCATCTCACGTAGACAACTATAGGACCTCTTGCTAGTTATTCTTAGTCTATGTCAGTTAAGGACTCGTTTCCATTAATTCTGACTCTTCGTTGCACCAGAATGTGATTGTATGGCACCAGTAGTGAGTTTAGGACCTCCCCATACCTCCTCCCATCTTCCCCATGAAACAACAACAACAACAACAACAACTACAACAACAACAGCGCGCGTGGAGTGTGCGTCCTCACTCCGGCTCGGTTAGCCGCCATTGCCCATGTGCGCCGACGGGGTTACCACGAAGGGGCTGACTGTCGGCCCCTCGTCAAGGGCGGAGCCCGGTAACCCCCCGCACCCAATAAGAAGCAACGGGCCGATTCCATCTGGGGCGGAGCTAACGAGCCGAGGGCGTGTCACTCCCCGCCGGATATACGCAGCGACTTACCGGACATGACGTCAGATGCGCCTCAGCCACGAAGGAGAAACAGATGCCACCTCCAGCGCGACGAGACCTCACGCATCTCTGGACCGGACCGGGTCGATTCTGCCCCTGCGCCAAGGTGCACCTTGAGCCTCGACTACCTGCCCTTCCTTGCCATCAATCCCCGTGTGAGTCAGTCTTGTCCTGTTTATCTGTGGTCTGTCGGGGTTACTATAAGACCGTGATTAAGTGCCTACCTTCCTATGCTGTCTCTCTTGTCCTTGTAATCTAACGTTCCGAACTATTATAACCTCCTCCGGAGGTCTTGAGAACTGTACCCCTGGTGTCATGTCATTTTAACCCAGCCGTTGTGTCCTTTCCTCAATTGATTTAGCGTAGCGCAACTCGGCCAACGTTCGAGTATAATCGGGTAAACTGTGCAGACGCGGTCATACCAAACCGCTCGGTAAACCAACATCCACAACCGCGTCTGTAACATTTGGTGTCGAGGAGTTGGATTCGGACCTGGGACTAAATTTGTTAGGCCCAAATTTTGGAACACCAATTGTACCATTAGGGTAACAATTGGTGTTGGGAAGTGGAATTCGATCCGGAGCGCGTTTCACGCGCTCGAAATTATAACGGCGAAATTTGATTTTGTTTTACGAAAATAAAAACCCGAATTTTGAAATTCGCGCTATGGCAGACCAAGACGGCTGGGTTCCGGTAGAAGAGAGTGAGGCAGGGTCGATCCAGACAAAATTGAGGGACAAGAGGAGAGCGAAGCAGTGAGGGCAGCAGATTCGCAAAATAGCGCCGTCACGCACGAGGTAGCGGGCGCGCAAAATGGCGCCTCGCAGATGGCCACGGCGACCACGCCCGCGACCGTGGTAGCGCCGCAGGTGGATTCGAACCTTTTTATGTTGCAAATGGGGGCCCTTATGGAGAGGCTAGAAGCAAAAATGGGGGTAATGGGAAACCAAATGGGGGTAATGAGGGACAAAGCGAGGGGTACCGGTGAGGGGTTAGACAATAATTTTAAGGGATTAGACAAGAAATTTGGGAAATTAGACAATAGATTAGGGGAAATACAGGAGGGGTTAATGGGGGTAGAAAACAGAATGGCCGCTCAAGAGAATCAAATGGAAGGGATGCAAAAGGGGTTAGAGGGGTTAGAAAACAGGATGGAAGGCAAATTGAGGGACATGAGGGACCAAGCGGAAAGGGAAGTTAAACAAATGGGGCAGCAGATAGAGGGGGTCAGAATGGGGGTAGAAACCAAACTGGATGCTCACAGGGAGGAAATGGAGCAGATGAGGGTGGCATCTGGGCAGGAGATGCAAGTGATGGGAGAGGAGATCAGGAGAGGAGTGAGTGAGGAGGTCGGAGGAGTGCGCGAGGAGGTGAGGCACTGTAAGGAGCACATGGAGAAGGAGGTGAGAAAGGGGACTGTAAAGTTACAAGGGGGCATAGAGGACCTGACGCAGGAGGTGGAACAGCAGACGGAGGGACAAAAAGGACTAACGGAGCAGGTTCAAAGGAACACTGCGGTATTAGGAGGTTTAAAGGCGACAGAAAGAACTAAAAGATGACTTGATAGCGACGAAGAGGGAATGTCAGTTGGTACGTGAGGGACTGACAACGAGGTTGGACGAGGTGACAGAGGTAATGGAGACGAAGGACCGGCAGGTGAGGACGCACCTGGAAACGGTCAAGGTAGCCTTGGAGGACGAGCTTGAGGAGACGTACCGGGGAATAAAAGAGGTGAAGCAGAAATTAGAAGAAGTGGAAGAAGGGGTGAGCGAAATTAAGAAGCGACGGAGAGGGGATAACAAAGAGATAAAAGAATTGGTCCAAAGTCTGTGTTTGGATCGTGATGAAGTGCTCATTAACCGGATGAGGGATTCGCAGGTGATGGAGGAGAAGCGAAGAGGAAGAGGACCCGGGGTAAGTGGTGACCAATATGGTCGTGCGTATGATGCGCCAGGGGATTTAATAAGCTTGGGGGTCGAGATGGACCCGGGTGTTCGTGAGAGGCCGTTGGTGAAGTGTGCGACAGGTCTGGTGTGCGAAAAAGGAGGTGTGCAAGAAAGTCCGACTCTGGGGTGTGTGAGGAAAAAGTGCGTGCCAAGGAGTGAGGGTGCTGGCGAGAGTGAGTCGGTCGTAGCGCGTGTGCGAGGGAGCACATGGAAGCGCGGTGTGGTAAGTGTTACAGAGGGTGTGACGGGAGAGTGTGCGCGAGAAAGGTGTGTGACGGACAGGTGCATGGGGAAAGAGTGCGCTGTCGGGAGTAAGGGTGAGTGCGCTGTCAAGAATGGAGGTGAGAGTAGTGACAGTGACAAGGAGCGTGAGTTGGTTGTGACAGGTGAGAAAGGAAGCACACCTGGAATGGTAGAGCGTGAGTGGGAATGCACGCTGGAATTGGTGGTGAGGCACGTGGTAGGGTGTGCGAGTGAGAGCACCCCTGTGATTGTCACAGAGGAGGTGACCGAGGAGGGGGCGCGAAGAGGTGTGTTGGTGAGGTGTGCGACCAACGAATGTGTGCCAAAGTGTTCAGTGGTCAGGTGTGTGACCAAGTCGTTGAGCGGAATGAGGGTACCTGGGTGTGAAAGGAAAGGTACGAGGAGCATGGAAACGGCTGGATGTGTGAGCAGGGAACGGGCTGCGGGGTGTAAAAATCCAGGTGAAGCATCGACGGTAACCAGGTTAAAGGTTAGGTCGGCTTTTAGCCGAAGCGGGCCCTCGGTGCGTGCCGGGCTTCGCGTGCCGCGAGAACCAGCGGGGATCCGAGCCACGGCGGGTTCGAAAGGACCGCCGTGCGCGATCCACGCTGGGCCTCGCGTGGAACGGCCGCGTCCGTGCTCCACTAGGCGGAGCTGGCAGCCCGATAGAAAGGGTCGACATGGCGACCACTTTTTGGTGAGACGTGCCGGCAGGTCGAGAGCGGGACATTGGATGGCTCCGTGCCGAGATGGTGCGTGGGATCTCGGCACGGGTAAGCCCCCGTCCCTGCACCGAATGCCGGACGCATCCAGCCGCTGGCACGGAACAACCCGCATTCATTGCTCGGCTTTACGAAGCCGGGCTTTGGACAGGAATTGGCGCACCGAGAGGCATTAGTGAGTAGACTGTGTGATGAGGTTAGTGTTTTGGCCCCAAAATTAGAGAAAAACAAAATTTGATGATTGGCAAAGGATTGGCAGTAAAGATTGGCAGATGATGGGTAGTGATTGGCAAATTTTTGATTTGTTGAAATTTGATGTGCAAAATTGGTAGTGAGCGATGGGCCCGGTGGGTAAGGGTGGCATCCCTGCCACCCTTCCCATAGTGGGGCAAATGCGCAATAGCTTATGGGGTGTATGGCAGTGAAAACTAGCCCGGGTGGGTTAGGATATTGGTAGGGATCTAGCGAAGATGACATTAGGTAACGTTAAGTTTAGTTAGTGACTGATACCTGTAGTGGGGACGCAGGTAGTTTAGTGTGGTTGATAATGACGTGGGAGCGCAATAGTTTAAAGGGACGACTGGGAAGCACAAGTTTCAGAGGGGAGTAGTTAGATGAGATGATGCTGTGTGAGAACTGGACAGGTGTGTGTGAGTAGTGAGTGTTGTGGATCAGCGCGAATGCGCTTGGGGAGAGAAGGGTGCAGGCGGCACCAAGAGTGAGAGCACAGGTGTGCAAGTACAGGTGTGTGGAGAGAGTTGGAATAAGTGGTACGGAGTGGTGTGCATGGTGCGAAGGTGTGAATGGGGGAAGAGTGGACCCCTTTCACGAGTACCCGGGGCGGGTAGTGTAAGTGTTAGGTAGAGGGTATAGGTAAATTGTGGTTGGATATTGGCATTTGTGGTGCGGTTGCAGAATGGTATTGTGGATGGGTGCATTAGTGTTGTGGAAATGGCTGGGCGTGTAGCCTGTTAGTGTGTGTAGTTGGTTGGGCACTCCACCACTGTGAGGATGTCGGCCAGGTGAGGCCGCAGGTGGGCTCTGGGAGCCGTTAGTGTCAGTGGGGCCCGAGGATCCGGAGGACGGACCCGGGTAGCCCAGTGCCAGAGAGGGCACCGAGTGGGGAGAGCGCCAGAGGGCCTTCCCCAGGTAGTTAGGTTAGGGTAAGGAGCAGGTAAGCTCGGAGGCAACTGCAGTGGTGGAGGTGTGCAGGTGGGTAGACCCGCTGGGAGAGGTACACGCCACAGCCCAGAAATTGTGCGAGGGCACCGGGAGATGAATCGGGGGAGTGAGACCCCAAATTGAAAAGCACCACAGTTTGGTCAATGGGAATTGGTTTTTAGAACCCATAGTGTAAGAGGGCCAATGGTTTGGCAGGAGAAAGACCCCGGGTAATGTAAAGTTGTAAAAGTCATTTAGGAAATAGTTAGGGTTGATGAACCTGTCGCACCATACGCAGCCACTTACCTGTGGTGATGATGATGACTCCACACCTGTGTTTTCTTTGTTCTGTGTGCAGGAAATGAGAATTGCTGTGTGGATTGGTGAGACGCATCACGACGTGGATGAGACATTGGGGTGATTCCATCTCTCCCTCCTTAGGAGGGACTGATGATGAATTGGTAATGGCAAATTTTGATGTTCAGTTGGAGATGGCAAATTTTGATGAGAGTTGAAAATGGCAAATTTGATTGGTTAGGAGGGAGAGAAGACGAATTTGGTTTATGGGAGGAACGGGGAAGACAGTAGGGACGTTTGTTGATTTGTAAAGTAGATGGTTATGGGTAGTGTTGTGTTTTGTGGATACAGTAAGGGGTAAGGGAGGGGCAATGTAGGTTACCTGGTGGGGGGGGGGGCGTACGGTAGGAACGTACCTGTCTCACCTGGTTCCCATGTGCCCCCAGTGTGCATTACCCTGTATTGCGTGCACTTTTGCGCCCTTACCACCTTACTCACTTGTTTTCTTCTTTTGTCTCCCACCTCCGAGGATCTGGTTCTGGGGCAGAGAGAGAGGAGAGAGAGGTGCTGGCTCCGCAGTTGTGGGCCTGCACTTTCGCTGCTTGCTGCCGGGATCGATACACCATATGGACCGCAATTTTGGTGGCCACCCACAATGGACCGCAGTTCTTTTGCGACCAAGCACCACCCGTGGATGGACCTATGGGTCAACGTGGCACCTATGCCATACAGGTGAACCACTTTTAGTTGGCCCCCTGACGGCCACAATACAGAAATGGACGCGGTTGGCGCCTTTCTTTATTTTTAAAGAAGCAAGAAGGCCAAGTGCACCACACGAAGAGCAAGAGACACCTGCAGGGTTAGGGGTTGTTGTTTTTATTTTAATGAACAATGGTGACTGCACCGATTGGTGCTGGGGTGGTGCTTTTGGTGCTTGGAAGGGGTGCTCTGCACATTATTAAAGGCCGTAAGGCCACAGAGCAATCGTGGGTTGGTGTATCGATGCTGGCATGCGTGCTCTCTCTATGCATAACATCTGCATGTGTTCCTCCAAAAACAGGTCCTGGATCGTAGTGTAAATATCAGCGTAGTCTTGTAAGTAATGCTCCCTACCGGCTGTATGTTTAGTTTGCGAATTCTTTCCGCGATTCGGTTATCCTGTGGGTGTGTTTCTGTGAGGAGAAGGGTGCAACGTCGCAGGGGGACATATTTACTCATTTGTGAACATCTGTAAAACTGTCGCACTCAGGGTAGAGTTAATAGTAGAGGGAACTACATCTGAGTGCCACACTAAAATAGGTAAAAATTTATCGGGTCGGGATGCCCCGAGGGTAGAGAAGGGTGCAATGTTGCGGATATGGGATTTGGCCTCCATATCCGCTTGTAAATATTCCCCTATTTCCCCAATACTCCCCAACTATCCCCAATCCCCCATTCCCTAGTCCCATTGTCTGTAAACAACACTCTGTAGAACCGACCTTCCCCTTTTTCCCCCATTAAATGTCGTGCCCAGGTTCACCGCATCTCACGTAGACAACTATAGGACCTCTTGCTAGTTATTCTTAGTCTATGTCAGTTAAGGACTCGTTTCCATTAATTCTGACTCTTCGTTGCACCAGAATGTGATTGTATGGCACCAGTAGTGAGTTTAGGACCTCCCCATACCTCCTCCCATCTTCCCCATGAAACAACAACAACAACAACAACAACAACTACAACAACAACAGCGCGCGTGGAGTGTGCGTCCTCACTCCGGCTCGGTTAGCCGCCATTGCCCATGTGCGCCGACGGGGTTACCACGAAGGGGCTGACTGTCGGCCCCTCGTCAAGGGCGGAGCCCGGTAACCCCCCGCACCCAATAAGAAGCAACGGGCCGATTCCATCTGGGGCGGAGCTAACGAGCCGAGGGCATGTCACTCCCCGCCGGATATACGCAGCGACTTACCGGACGTGACGTCAGATGCGCCTCAGCCACGAAGGAGAAACAGACGCCACCTCCAGCGCGACGAGACCTCCCGCATCTCTGGACCGGACCGGGTCGATTCTGCCCCTGCGCCAAGGTGCACCTTGAGCCTCGACTACCTGCCCTTCCTTGCCATCAATCCCCGTGTGAGTCAGTCTTGTCCTGTTTATCTGTGGTCTGTCGGGGTTACTATAAGACCGTGATTAAGTGCCTACCTTCCTATGCTGTCTCTCTTGTCCTTGTAATCTAACGTTCCGAACTATTATAACCTCCTCCGGAGGTCTTGAGAACTGTACCCCTGGTGTCGTGTCATTTTAACCCAGCCGTTGTGTCCTTTCCTCAATTGATTTAGCGTAGCGCGACTCGGCCAACGTTCGAGTATAATCGGGTAAACTGTGCAGACGCGGTCATACCAAACCGCTCGGTAAACCAACATCCACAACCGCGTCTGTAACAATATATATATATATATATGTATATATATATATATATATATATATATATATATATATATATATATATATATATATTCGGGTAACAATGAGTCACTTCCTGACAGGAAATTAATATACGCAATCTGGGTCCATCATCCAGAGGAGGTGTGGGGGAGAGGGTGGAGTGACACCTAGTGACACCCTACTGTAGTGGAGTGACACCCTATCCCATGGAAATTACACTCACAAGCTGCTTAGGAAGTACCAGGCTATGCCTCTGAAATTTAATAAAGCATTCGTGCAAGACAATGATGTTATTTTGCTTCTTCAGCCAGTTTCGTTCAGTTTCAGTAACACACACAGGAGGTGTATACATAATAGGTGGCCCCACAGGTGTAGAAAACATAATGGTTTTGGAAAGTGGGTGACTTAAGATGTTGGTGAACAGCTGTGTTGAAGGCCTGGATGGACAAATGAGATTGAAGGGAGTGTGGAAAGTGTTTCCACAGGCAGGAAAAAGAGGAATAAATGAGTGGAGGTGAGCAGTTGATCTGGATTTAGGCAGTTTCACTAGGAGGAGTTGCTGGTAGTTCCTGAAGACACTTGGGGAGTGTGTCCTGAAGATACTTGGGAGGAGTTTGAGGGGAGGAGACAAAGCAAAGAGAGGGCAGAGGCTGCAAGACCAGAAATGAGGCAGAAAAAGACAGAGAAAACAGACCTGTCTTGATGCAAATTGATCGTCCCAAAGACTTAGTTTCATCGATCTTTTGAAAGCCTTGGTTTCCACAGCGTTAAGCTGAGCAAGATGTGAGGGATGGGTGTTAGCCCAGAGGTAAAAGCAGCACTCTGTGGGAGCTGTGCTCGCACGATAAAGCCAGACAAAATGGACGACACAGGAACGAAGTTTCACCGAGCTATTTATTTAGCTCAAAACCAAAGAACTCAAAAGCACACTGAATCCGCCCCTCGAACCGGCGGCAATTTATATCGCAAACTGAACACACAAAAGCCACGCCTCTCAGGCGGGGCGTGGTATGCAAAATAGGTAAGTCCCGCCTCCCGTCAGGGCCTGGTATGCAAGGCAAGTGTTCGCCCAAGAAGGGCAAGTCTGGACACGCCCGGGCGAGTCCGGACACGTGACCGCTCGCCGGTTGCGTCATCGGCCGGTGCACGGTAATTGTGTCATGCTTCCGGTAACCGCTACATGTGCCCCCCCAGAATTAACCTGCACCGGGAGAGTCAGTTTGAGGGGGGTCCTGATGACCCGGCTGAAACGACCCCTGGTGATTCGTGTGGGGGTGGTAGGCGGCGTGGGGGTGGATGGTCAGGCGGGGGGCTTGGTTGACGGGTGACGGCCCTGTCGTGGAGGAAGGGCCAACCGTGGAGGTTGGTCGAGGTCCAAATGGGCCGGCTTGAGGCGCTCCACGGAGATGCGGTCCGGCTTGCCGCCGATGTCGACGATGAATGACTTGTCGTCCCTCTGCAGGACCCGGAAAGGTCCATCGTACGGCGGCCGGAGCGGTCCCTGGTGAGCGTCGTGCCGGATAAAAACGTACTCCGCAGTGTGAAGTGCTGGGGGGATGTGGGGTTGGGGGCAGCCATGATGGTTCGTGGGCATGGGGGCAAATCTCCTGACGGCCTCCTGGAGGTCCGAGCGTTGGCGAGCCGCGGACCAGGGGCCGGTGGCGTCAGGGATGAATTCGCCCGACACGTGCAGTGGCTGGCCGTAGACCAGCTCGGCGGTGGAAGCCTGGAGGTCCTCTTTAGGGGCCGTTTGGAGGCCCAATAGGACCCACAGGAGCCTGTCGGCCCAACCGTTGTCCTGGAGGCTGACTCTGAGAGCGGCCTTCATCGAGCGGTGGAACCGCTCACACAAGCCATTGGCTTGGGGGTGGTAGGCCGTGGTGCGGTGAAGCTTGACCCCCAAGGCCTGGGCGACCGCGCCCCAAAGCTCGGAGGTGAATTGCGAGCCTCTGTCGGAGGAGATGTCCGAGGGGGCGCCGAAACGGGCAATCCAAGTGCCAATGAAGGCCTGCGCCACGTCGGCGGATGTTGTTGATTCCAGCGGGACGGCCTCCGGCCACCTGGTGGTCCTGTCCACTATCGTGAGGAGGTGGGTGAAGCCCCGTGAGGAGGGAAGGGGTCCCACCAGGTCCACATTGACGTGGTCGAAGTGCCGTGCGGGCACGTTGAATGGTGCCAACGGGGCCTGGGTGTGCCGGTGGACTTTCACGCGCTGGCAGGCGACACAGGCATTGGCCCAGTCATGGACGTCCTTACGGAGCCCGTGCCAGACGAACTTTGCTGCCACGAGCTTCTGGGATGCTTTCCGGCCCAGGTGGGAAAGGCCGTGGAGGGCGTCAAAAATGTGCCGCTGCCATCCGGTGGGCACGATGGGGCGAAGTTGGCCCAGGGAAACGTCACACAGGAGAACTGTGCCTGTGTCCTTGAAGGGGACGTTGGCCAACCGCAGGCCTGTGTCCGCTGTCCGGAGGGCTTGCACCGCGGGGTTGGCGGTCTGGTCAGCCGCCATGCAGGCGAAGTCCACACCCAGGTGGACGGCGTTCACGCCGGACCGGGAGAGGCAATCGGCCACAGCGTTGTCCTTGCCCGCGACGTGCCGGTTGTCCGTCGTAAATTCGGACACGGCAGAGAGGTGGCGATGCTGGCGGGCCGACCACGGCTCGGTAACCTTGGCCATAGCGAAGACCAGGGGTTTGTGGTCCACAAACGCCGTGAACGGGCGGCCATCCAAAAGATGGCAGAAATGGCGAACAGCCAGGTAAAGGCCGAGGAGCTCGCGGTCGAAAGTGCTATACTTGCGCTCGTTAAGGCGAAGCTGCCGGCTGAAGAAGGCCAGCGGTTGCCAAGCCCAGTTCACCCACTGTTCATGCACGGCGCCCACCGCGTAGTCGGAAGCGTCCGTGGTGAGGGCGATGGGTGCGTCGAGCGCCGGGTGCACCAACATGGTCACGTTGGTGAGGGCCAGCTTAGCGCCCGTGAACGCCGCGTCCATCTCTGTGGTCCAGGCGACGTCGTGCTTGTCCGGCTTGCCCTGGAGGGCTTCGAACAGGGGGCGCATGAGTTAGGCGGCGCGAGGCATGAACCGGTGGTAGAAATTTACCATCCCCAAAAATTCCTGTAGGGCCTTGATGGAGCGGGGATGCAGGAAACTTGTGACTGCCTCCACCTTGGTAGGCAGCGGGACGGCCCCGCGCTTCGTGATGCGGTGCCCCAGGAAGTCGACGGCCGTTACGCAAAACTGGCATTTCGCCGGGTTGATGATGAGGCCGTGCTGGCCGAGGCGCTCGAAAAGCGTGCGCAGGTGGACGAGGTGCACTGCCCGGGAAGTGCTGGTGATGAGAATGTCATCCAGGTAGATGAACAGAAAGGTGAGTTCGCGCAGCACACTGTCCATCAGCCGCTGGAAGGCCTGGGCCACGTTCTTAAGGCCGAACGGCATTCGGAGGAACTCGAAGAGGCCAAAAGGTGTAATTACAGCCATCTTCGGAACTTCGGCCGGCCGGACAGGTACCTGGTGGTAGCCCCGAATAAGGTCGACCTTGGAAAAGATCACCCGCCCCGTCAAACAGGCGGAAAAGTCCTGAATGTGTGGTATCGGGTACCGGTCAGGGGTGTTGGCATCGTTGAGGCAGCGGTAATCGCCGCAGCCATCCGCCACCCAGCTTGGGCACGATGTGCAGGGGTGAGGCCCACGCGCTATTCGAGCGTCGCACAATGCCCAATCGCTCCAGCGCGTCGAATTCCGCCTTCACCACGGCGAGTTTGGCCGGGTCGAGGTGGCGAGCCCTGGCATAGACCGGTGGACCTGTGGTTGGGATGTGGTGTTCGACGCCGTGCTTGACGGCGACGGCCGAAAACGTCGGCTGCGTGAGGGTGGGAAACTCGGCGAGTAGGCGGGTGAAATCGTCCATGGCCGGGAGCACGCAGGCTAGCTTGGTCGGAGCGGAGCCGCTCAATGAGCAAGCGAGCGAGCTGAAGGTCTCCGCGTTGATGAGCCGACGCTGGTTGACGTCGACCAAAAGCCCATGCACACAAAGAAAATCTGCACCCAGCAAGGCCATGGGCACGTTCGCCATGATGAAGTCCCACCTGAAGCGCTGGCCCCCGAAGCAGAAAGCGACGCTGTGCGAACCGAAGGTGCGGATGGAGGAACCGTTTGCGGCGACCAAGGTGGGGCCGCATAGCGCGGCCTGTTTGTCCTGCACCGAGGTGGGTATCACGCTCAGCTGAGCGCCAGTGTCACACAAAAAACGCCGCCCGGACTCCGTGTCCGTGACAGAAGGCTGCCTGAAAGGCCGACGCTCATGGCAGGCAGCGAGCGCCGGCCTGGTCGTTTACCGACCTGCCGAAAGTGCACGGTGGGTGGCACGTTCTGGCCTTCTGCCCGAACCTGGCGTGGTAATAGCACATGGTCCTCTCTGGTGGAGGCTCTGGCGGTCGCGTCGGGTTCGGTCGACGGGGCGTCGCGGCGGCCGCTGCCGTCAGTGGTGCGGACTCGGCCGGTGGAGGCACCGGTCATGGCGCAGGCGTTGCTTCGGTCGGCCCAGGGTCCCAGGCGGCCGCTCCGACATTTCGCCCGGCCGAGAAAAATTTATCGGCCTCCTTGGCCAGGGCGCGAGGGTCCGTGATGGGCGAATTAGCCAAAGCTAACCGTACCTGCCCGGTAGCCGCTGGAGGAACAGCTCGCGGAAGAGGAAGTCCGGGCTGTGGTCACCGAGAAGAGCAAGCATGTGGTCCATGCTTTCGGATGGACGGGCCTCGCCCAGCTCCGGGAGGTGTAGTAGTTGTCATGTGCATTCGGTCTCCGTGAGTCCAAACGCACCGAGGAGTAGACCTATGAGGGCGCTGTATTTGTCGGCGTTCGGCAGGTGCTGGAGGAAGCTCAAGACCCGGGCAGCGGAGGAGGCGGTGAGCGCAGAGACCACATGGTGGTAGCGCGTCGTGTCCTTCGTAATCTTTCGCAGGGCGAATTGAGAATCCACTTGGGCAAACCAAACGGCCGCGTGAGACTCCCAGAAGCCCGGGAGCTTCAAAGCTGCAGCTGACTCCATCGCCGTGTTCTGAGAAAGGGGTCACCAATTGTGGGAGCTGTGCTTGCACGATAAAGCCAGACAAAATGGACGACACAGGAACGAAGTTTCACCGAGCTATTTATTTAGCTCAAAACCAAAGAACTCAAAAGCACACTGAATCCGCCCCTCGAACGGGCAGCAATTTATATCGCAAACTAAACACACAAAAGCCACGCCTCTCAGGCAGGGCGTGGTATGCAAAATAGGTAAGTCACGCCTCCCGACGGGGCGTGGTATGCAAGGCAAGTGTTCACCCGAGAAGGGCAAGTCTGGACACGCCCGGGCGAGTCCGGACACGTGACCGCTCGCCGGTTGCGTCATCGGCCGGTGCACGGTAATTGTGTCATGCTTCCGGTAACCGTTACAACTCCATCAATCTGCAGATGAAAGCCTTATATGTGGATAGGAGCTCAGGTGTGCCAAGGAAGGACTTTGCACGCGGATACCCAATCATTATCTGGCTTTGGAGGCCAACTTTGAAATGTGGCCTGCCCAAGAGCGATCATGAATGATAGTTAGAACGAAGAGTTTGAGTGACTGAAACACTTTTTAAAAGGGTTGAACCCAATTGACCATTTATGGCAAGACTTGAAGATTGCAGTCGATCGATGATACCCATCAAACTTGGCAGAACTGGGGCAATTTTCACATGAAGAATGAGTAAAACTTCATAATCTCCCGCGATGAAGCTAACTCCAAGGGCCTCTCACTCACTCACCGCAGGCAGGTTGGTGGTCTTTCCGTCTTCTGCCGACTCCTCTCCGGCCTTGCCCCCACAGCTCTCTCTGGGCTCTGTCCCGCAAATATTCCTACAGGTCGCACAAGATCTGCCTGCAACCCTCTTATGGTTAAACTGCCAAAATCAAGACTCTCTGCTCACCTTCACTCCTTCATTCCTCTTTTCTCCCGCCTCTGGAACAAACTCCCTCACTCTCTTCAATCCCACTCCACCCTCCAGGTCTTTAAAACAGCTGTTCACCACCATCTCTTATCTTCCCCCATCCAAAACCTTGATCTTTTCTATCCCCGCTAATTTCACCCCAATTCCACTTTTTTGAAATACCAACTTCTGTCCTGGAAGTCCTTGGTGTCCTTGTGTTTTATACTTCTCCCACCCTCCCCCCCCCCCCCCCACCCCTTCCCACGCCTCCTCCCCCCAATCCCTCTCCCTCCCACACATCTCCCTGCTCTTAAATGTTGTGTGCTCTCAAGTGTTTGTGTGCTTCCCCTTCTCTTGTCTTCCGCTCCCTCTTTTTATATATTTTGTTTGTCTGGTTGATTTGTTTGTGAAGTAAATGTCGGCTCTTTCACGAGCCTCGATTCAGTATACAAAAAAATAAATAAATAAAAATCTCCTGCACAAATCTGGTAGAGGCCGACACAAAAAGGCTCATATCAGCCAATCCTGCAAAAGGTGCTCCCACCAAGTACTGACTTAAGGGGCTGAATACTTCAACAACCCACCCTTTCTTTCTTTCTCTCTCTCTCTAGACCCCAACTGAATCCTGCTCTATCCTCTCCCTCTCTGGCCCACCCCTATCTCTCTCCCCCACCCCTATCTCTCTCCCCCACCCCTATCTCTCCCCCACCCCTATCTCTCTCCCCCACCCCTATCTCTCTCCCCCACCCCTATCTCTCTCCCCCACCCCTATCTCTCTCCCCCACCCCTATCTCTCTCCCCCACCCCTATCTCTCTCCCCACCCCTATCTCTCTCCCCCACCCCTACTCTCTCCCCCACCTGCTACTCTCTCTCCCCCTCCCCCACCCCTATCTCTCTCCCCCACCCGTATCTCTCTCTACCCCACCCCTCTCCGTCTCTCCCTGCCCCTCTTTATATCCCCATCAGCAAAGAGGCCCAGCGTTGCCTGGCAACACAGATCGTCTCTGCTCGTAGATTACACAATCCAAGATTTGCGGATTTTTTCTTTTGTACAATATTGCCTCGACTCATACATCTTTGGCTCACGCATGTCCCACTTACAAAGATCGACTGTCGCTCTGTGCTGAAGTACCTTCCGCATACCTGGGTGATCAAGATCTTGATGAGGCATTAAGCAATGAGCCTTGTTCCTTTAGGCCTTCCATGAGTGTTACAAAGTGCCCGGCCTCATCGCAATAATTGTACAAATCAACTGTTAGTTTGTGTTTCTGTGGGTTCATTTTCATCAATGGAGAAACACATGACCATCGTCATTCATGTTTTGGAAAATGAGAGCAAAAGCGCTGCAGTTATTTTGTCTCCACTTCACTTTGCTATTTTAATCCTTTCTAAAACACAACAATCATGTTCATTTAAACAAAAGGCCCGTTTTGTGAGGGTTTGAGTCGGACTTGATGTTGAATACTGAATCCCGGTTCAGCTTATCCTACTCACACACAGAGCATGCCAAACCTGATGTGAAAGAAGAAAAGAAGAAAAGAAAATCAAACTGGAGACGAACAGCCCTAAGGACATTCTCAATGACTATGTTCCTCTTTTGTCATCTTGCATCTCCCCCCCAGGCGGCGCGGAGGACACCGTGGCATCCATGAGGCCGGTTGTCCAAATTGTGAGTGACGGTGCGAATGGCTGTCGCCTGCTCGCCGGTCGCACGGTCCGTCAGGTGGCACGCTCTTCACCACCCGCTCAGCGCAGGCCTTGCTCCCCGGCTGTGCATCGACTCCCATCTGCCTGTACACTGATCCACTAATTTCTGCAGATGCTGCTTTGAATCATAATTACATTGAGACCACTTTCTGATTGCTTTAATCCCGCTCCGTGGTCTTACTGGCCTCCTTCCACAAGGCCGACCCTGGCTACCAGTGTAATTGTGTGCTGACTTCCATTGACATGATATTGCCAGCACTAAATGTTTATTATATTTAGAGAGATGAAATGGAGGGCATCATATTCTCGAAACAAAAGATGAAACTAATAATAGTCTGGAAGTGTGCAACTAAAAGGGGCTTCCACATATTTTCTTTTTTATACCACTTATTATGCATATCCTTTTAAAGGTTAAAAGAGTACGTTTTTTGAAAAATAAGAAGAAGAAGAACAGGATATGGTGAAAGCATTACTTCAAAAATGGGACGAAGTTAATCATATAATTATTTTTATGTTTGTTTAATATAAACATGTATCATTCCCTGCTATATATAAATATGTATATATAAAAGTTCAAAACACACCTGGTCACAAGTATGCCGCACTGACCGGATCCTCAGTCGAGGTCCTCAGCATCATCCCGTTTCGGCCCTTCAACCTCGATACGGTCAGCTAAGGTGGGCCAGCAGGGGCACGTACACATCCACATGCAGCAACTGCACCTGGATGCGTACATACCCCCACACGCAGCCAGTGCGAACAACAACAACAACAACAACAACAACAACAACACCTCCACATCCAGAATCCACAGCACCAAACAAACATGGTGGAACACTCAAACACCCACCTTTATACCCTTCACCACTCACCAACAAGACACACCAGATCATTCATACACACACATACACACCCATACACACACATACACACATAACACCAACCAAACAACCACCTACACTTACATCATACACCACTCAACACACACTCATGCAAAAATTAATTCATGCAAAAACACACTCCCTCACCCACTCGCTCAGATACACAAAATAAGAAATAATAATGGTAACAAAAAATAAATTTAAAAAAACCACACAACCAACCTACACCGTTCGACGTGCCTCCATAAACTTCCTCCATATCCAAAATGAGCCTTTCAAGGCAACCTGGGCCACCTTGTGACACATCCTCCTTCTTTCTGTCCCACACACTCCGAGCCGCGCAAGAAATGCAGAAAATGAATTGCCAATATACCCTCTACACCCCACCTCAAATGGCTGACACGAAACTCGCCAACCCTTCTCCCAGCACTCTGCCTCCAGCTCACTGTACTTTCCTCTCTTCCTCTCGTGCACCTCCTCCATGTTCTCTTCCCAAGGTACTGACAACTCCCCTAAGATGACCTGTCTTGTTGCACTTGACCAAATGACAATGTCAGGCCACAACCTTGTCACACAGATCTCCTCTGGGAATACCAATTGTGGCTTTAGGTCTGCCACCACCTGCCAATCACAAGCATCTGACAGCCCTCTTGCTTTCCACTTCCTCCTCTTTCCACCTCTTACCACTTGGCCCTCTTTGACAAACCACACCTCTCCCCCATCATTCTCCTTCTCCACTCTTCTCTCTCTCGATTTCAGCACCTCTTGTTGCACCATCTGCACCACCACCACCAGCACCTGATCATGTCGCCACCTGTATATATATTGTTAAAATACCATAGAAAAGTTCAGAATGTGTAGGTTTTAGTATGGACCGTGTGACACGAAGAAGGAGAACCCCATCTCGATGTATACAAGCAGGGTAAATGTTCAGGTTAAGAGTGTTTCTATGTCACCATAAGGAGGGTGGTGTTGTGCTAATTAATTATAGGGCTTATGGTTAGTAATCCCCAGTATGTATTGCCTCCCTGTGATTTTTCCCTAATGTTCTTATAAAACTCAGCCGGCCAGGCGATGGACTCATTCGCTCACAACGCCACCAGGGACAACAGAAACAGCACTTGCAGATTAGCAAGGGAACCCCGTCATCCGAACATTCCCGAACAGAGATTAGACTCTGCCCCCCGATGACTCGTATTGGAGAGACCATGCCCCGAGCTTCATGATTGGTCAGAGCGATGGATGATTGATGTAATGGGACGTTGGTAATTGGACAGAGTGTGACTTCAGCGGTGGAACATTCGAGAGCTCCGAGAGCAAAAAGAAGCTTCTCTGCATCTTGGTCTCTTTTTTTGGTCCTGGCGTTCGTTGGAGGCAGTCAAATTCTCTTGAAGCTGGCGTTCGTTGAAGGCGGTCACATTCTTTCCTTTGTGCTGGCTCGCAAAGAAGAACGGCTGTGTTTGCCTTTTGCTCTTGTCCTGGGCCTGGCTTCACGTGAGGAACGGTCACTTCGCTCGCTCTTTCTCTTTGTCGTAGTCGCGCTCGAGAACGGCTGCGCTTCGTGTCGTATCCGCTGGTGGAGTGAGTTCGGAGCTTTGGTGGAATGTAGAAGGATCGTGCAGACCGAGGGAGGCGCTCTTGCCTGCTTGCCTCGCACCGGCGGCTGACTGTGGGTGTGACTTTGCGCCACCGCTTGCTTTCCCGCATGGTGACTCGAGACCTGTTCGACGACCACTAGGCTTTCGAGGGCCGTTTGGGGACACCAGGCTGAGTACTGGCCCATGCACCACACAGACACATTATATTTTATCTTTTCCCCTGTCGTGTCGTTGTGAGTCTACGAGTGGAGACGTCTCAATTTGGAATTATAGTTTACCTCACCTTTCGTTGTATTTTACATCACTGTAAATAAATTCATATTTGTTGAATTTTACTTTTGCGTGGCTTGTTCGTTCCTTTGTTATTTGGGGTTCGGATTAACCCCGTGTCTTCCTGATCAGATAAGGCTCTGAACCTTTCCACACGCACGAAAAGATAATCCTGCCAAGTTCGAAATACGCCTCGGAGTTAAAGCTCGTTTTGGTCATTCATCAATCATCACCCAGGGGTCTTAATCCCAGGGAGACGATAATATCATGCATAAATGGGAATCATGTTCATCCTAATTAAATCCTTACATTTTTTAAAACTAGCAGAGGTACCTGATGTTGCCAAGCAACGCAGGGCGGCTTCACTGACGGGAAGGAGAGAGACAGAGAGGGTTGAGGAGAGAGAGAGGAGTGGGGGGGGGGGGCAGGGAGGAGTGGGGAACATAGGGGGGGGCAGAGGACAGAGAAGGTTGGGGGACAGAGAGGGGTGGGGGACAGAGAGGGGCAGAGGACAGAGAGGGGCAGAGGACAGAGAGGGGCAGAGGAGAGAGAGAGGTGAGGACAGAGCGTGGAGGAGGAGAGAGAGGGGAGGAGGAGAGAGAGGGGTGGGGACAGAGAGGGGAAAAGGAGAGGGAAGGGTGGTGGCAAGAGAGCAAAAGGGTGGTCGAGAGAGAGAGAGAGAGAGAGAGAGAGAGAGGTGGGGGTGGGAGGGGGGGGGGGGGGGGGGAGAGAAAATGGAGAGAAAGATGAGGGGGAAGGGGAGTTAGCAAAGATGATATGTTATACTTTATGACCAAACACTCTGTATTGAAAAAGCTTCCAGACCTCACATCAAGATACGAGTCTTTATTGAAATCAATCTTTGGCATCCCACACAACGGGCAATAATTGTATCAGTCCTACAAAGCTAATAAAACATTATAAAGCAAAGTCAAGCATTCTAAACATTAGTCATCAATCCCAGTCACTTCTTACCAAGAAGATTCAGCGCTCATCTCTGCATAACTAATTCAACAGACAAGATACTGATGAATACATAAAATTTAAAGAAAAGACACACATGTAGAGTAAAAAAAAAAAGAGCATTTTTATTGTTCATTCCCGTGATTGCTAAATAGCACAGACATGCGTGACTAATCCAGCTGCAGCCGTGAAAGGCAATAAAGAACTGCTGTTCCACTTCAACGGTACGTACTTTGTCTCTCATCTGCTCCCATTATGTATGGGCTAAAGCTTTAGATAATTCGATCCCCTGCTGTTCAAACTTCCAAGTTCCATTGCGGTTCCATGCAAAGTTCTGCATGGACGGCATGGATGAAGTACACTCACAAATATATACCGTACATACAAACACACACATGCCTGATGGGAAGGGTGGGAGTCTGGCAGTAAGGGATGGGAGGGGGCAGGAGTTGGGAGGGAGGAAATAGGAGGTGGGAGGGAAGCTGAAGGGGGGTCCACGGAAGAGGAGGGAGAGGCTGGGGTGAGGAGGGAGGGGAAGGGGTGGAGTGGGAGTCTGGAGGGGTTGGGATGGGATTTTGGAGGGATGGGTGATGGTATGGGGGGAGGGAGGGTCAGGGTGGCATGAGTGAGGGGAAGGGGTAGGAGGAGAGACCTTGTGTTGCCCAGAAATGCAGGGTACCTTTGCTAGTATGATATATATATATATAATTAGTGCTGGGCCGACATCGGTGTCGGTAATCGGTCGGCATGGGCGGATATCGGCAATTTTTCCGTAATCGGCATTGGCCGATTGGAGTCAGTGTGAGTGCCGATTGCCGATTACAGTACTGGCTTGACTGTATACAACCCAAAAACCTTGTGCAGCTTTCACCATTGTTTAGGGTGAATTTCAATAAACGAATTTAAAAAACACTATTGTGGCGGACACAATGACTCGCTGGCGCAGTGACATAATTCCGAGCACCAGTGGGTGTCGGCCACGCCCCAGGTGAGGCGTGGCCTCCGGATATACACGCGGGCTCGCAGTCCAGAGCACGGCAGTGCTGACGAGTGAGCAAGCAATAAAGAGCTCGAGTTAACCCAAAGCGTTGTGGCCTACCTTTGTTTAACGTGTGTGCCCAGCACCACACTATTGCATTATAGACATTTCTCGGAAATGTGCATAAACATTATTTTTTAGAAACAGCTGGCAATCGTTGTATAACGGGTAGGAAAAATTTGGTTCGGTAATTTGAAAAACATGTTATATGGCAAACGACTCAGAAACCGGGTGTTAACAAATTTATTTTGATTTGAAACTCACAAAGAGAACTGAGGTTAAAAGTTAAAACCCACTGTACCTCCTTCCTGGCCGTACCAGGGTAATGTGCTACCAGAGCAGTATGTTTTGATGTCTGGTAATGTGTTACCAGATCTGGTAATGATCTGGTAATGTGTTACCAGATGCAGAACGGCGTTCTGACGGCTTAGTAGAACATTCCAGGCATACACAAGTGCACAAAGCATCAGTTTAATTTATTTTTTCACATTTTCATAGGTACATTAATGTAACTATAGTAATATAATGAAAGCAGATCACACAAAAAGGGGGGAAAAAGACTGGGTACGTAATTGCCAAAAATAAAAGGACCTGTCGACTGTATCGCCATGGCTTGCAAAAGCAGCTTGTAAAGCTTGGCAATTCCATTGGTTAATTTTATTTCCGTTGCATTTAATGACGTTACACTTTCTGCACATTCCTTAATGTTTTCTTCACTCAATATAATCGACCGAACAGGAGGAAATCTTGAGTTTAATGCTTTGCTTGAATAAATACATTTGTTATAAGAAACTGTAATTTCTTTAAATGTTCACATTTCACTCTAGATTCAGCAGTTTAGTCCACGAGATGCAATCCTCAAATCCTAAATAATATATTGATTGTATGCCATAATTATTCTGTGAGAGTAGATCATGTTTCCAAGGCAAAGCTTGCTGAGTAGGCCGAATCAAAAGACCCATGTGAGGTGATGCTGGGCTGACCAATGATAAAGCCTTTTTTAAGGTAAGCTGTTAATCATCATCAAAAGGGGTGTTTAAACAAACCCAAGCACCTAGTTTTCATTCATGCACTCTGTTGGAGTTCGATAAGTATGCATGCAAAGTTTAGGGCTCCTAGGTTTCACAGTTTGGGAGTTATGGAGGAGACACACACACACTGACTGATGGACATATAGTGCATTCAGAAAGTATTCAGACCCCTTCACTTTTTTCACATTTTGTTATGTTGCAGCCTTATGCTGAAATAGTTTAAATTCATTTTTTCCCTCATCAATCTACACTCAATACCCCATAATGACAAAGAGAAAACAGGATTTTATAAAGTTTTGCAAATTTATTAAAAAGAAAAAACTGAAATATATCATTTACATAAGTATTCATACCCTTTGCTATGACACTTGAAATTTAGCTCAGGTGCCTCCCATTTGTCCTGATCATCTTTGAGATGTTTCTACACCTTGATTGGAGTCCACCTGTGGTAAATTCAATTGATTGGACACGATTTGGAAAGGCACACACCTGTCTATATAAGGTCTCACAGCTCACCATGTATATCAGAGCAAAAACCAAGCCATGAGGTCGAAGGATCTGCCTCCAGAGCTCAGAGACAGGATTGTGTCGAGGCACAGATCTGGTGAAGCCTACAAAAAAAATTTCTGCTGCATTGAAGGTTCCCAAGAGCACAGTGGCCTCCATAATTCTTAAATGGAAGAAGTTTGGAACAACCAGGACTCTTCCTAGAGCCAGCCTCCTGGCCAAACAGAGCAATCGGGGGAGACGGGCCTTGGTAAGAGAGGTGACCAAGAACCCGATGGTCACTCTGGCTGAGCTCCAGAGATCCTGTGTGGAGATGGGAAAAAACTTCCAGAAGGACAACCATCACTGCAACACTCCACCGATCTGGGCTTTATGACAGAGTAGCAAGACGGAAGCCTCTCCTCAGTGAAAGACACATGAAAGCCCGCTTGGAGTTTGCAAAAAAGCACCTAAAGGACTCTCAGAGTGTGAGAAACAAGATTCTGTGGTCTGATGAAACCAATATTGAACTGTTTGGCCTCAATTCTAAGCATCATGTCTGGAGGAAACCAGGCACCGCTCATCACCTGCCCAATACCATCCCAACGGTGAAGCATGGTGGTGGCAGCATCATACTGTGGGGGTGTTTTTCAGCAGCAGCGACTGGGGGACTGGTCAGGGTTGAGGGAACAATGAACGGAGCAAAGTACAAAGATGTCCTTAATGAAAACCTGAAACAGAGCGCTCAGGACCTCAGACTGGGTCGAAGGTTCACCTTCCAACAGGACAATGACCCTAAGCACACAGCCAAGACAACGCAGGAGTGGCTTAGGGACAACTCTGTGAAGGTCCTTGAGTGGCCCAGCCAGAGCCCTGACTTGAACCCAATCGAACATCTCTGGAGAGACCTGAAAATGGCTGTCCACCGACGGTCCCCATCCAACCTGACAGAGCTTGAGAGGATCTGCAGAGAACAATGGCAGAAAATCCCCAAAGCCAGGTGTGCAAAGCTTGTCGCGTCATGCCCAAGAAGACTCGAGGCTGTAATCGCTGCCAAAGGTGCTTCAACTAAGTACAGATTTAAGGGTCTGAATACTTATGTCAATGTGATATTTCAGTTTTTTTCTTTTTAATAAATTTGCAAAACTTTATAAAATCCTGTTTTCTCTTTGTCATTATGGGGTATTGAGTGTAGATTGATGAGGGAAAAAATTAATTTAAACCATTTCAGCAAAAGGCTGCAACATAACAAAATGTGAAAAAAGTGAAGGGGTCTGAATACTTTCTGAATGCACTGTACATTGCTTTTATTATTACCCTCACCCTTTGTCTGTTTGTTTGTTTGTCCGCACAGAATAAATATGATTTTCTCTGCAACCGTTGGTCCGATTGACAGGACATTTCCACCATAGGTACAACTCCACCTGTATAATTTTTAATGATAATTATGACGTCATAGGTCGCGTGGTACGGGCGCCATCTTGGAAAAACCGAAAACATTTGCACCTCTATATCTCCGAAAGCGCCGCATTGAAAAAATTGAGACATGGCTCATTGTAAATAACTCTCCATGGGGAATAAAATATGTTAATGATGATGTCATAGGTGCCTTCATTATGACGTCATAATTCAACAAGTACAAAACTTCATCCGATGAAGATGAAATTTATTGAGCGTCATCTAGGGATAAATTGATGGGGGGAAAAATATGATGACGTCATCGGTCACGTGGTTCGGCCGCCATATTTGTTTTAACACAAAAGCCTTAAAAACCACTGACGACACATCCTAATGAGGGTCTGCAATCTCTGATTGATCTTTCTTGTTATCGATGTAACTTGGACCTTCTTGAGATATCATATCTTGAGAACATTCACCTGTTTCTTTCACCGAGAAACAGATTCACCGAGGACTTCTCCGGTAGATGGATTGGACATGACTCTCTTAGAACTGTTCTTGTGGCGATACGTGAAGGATTGTTTGCTGATGTTGAAGCACTTCGTGCAAGGATAACTGGATAAGCAATCTCATCAGCAGTGCGACGAGGGATATATTGGCGAACACGTGGATTGAAGTGGATTGTCACTTGGATGTGCTATATGCCACTAAAGGTGCACATGTTGAGGTGTAATAAACAACACAATATATTTTATGAATTTTGTGACAGAATGCAAAAAACTGCATATTTGCATCTCTTTTGGTTTGGTTGTAATAAAAATGTAAAACAGGAACAAGACCTTGTGGACAGCTTATGTTTCATTCCTAAGCCTAAAATTATCTTCATATAATCCATGGTAAGTTTACCCAATCGAATTATTTGAATAAATCAATGAGTTGTGTTCAACTCATTTTACTTCCTTCTTTACTGTGGCAGGTGCATACAAAAACTCAAGACATTCCTTATTGAACTTTCCATTTTTTGAGCTCTTCCAACCAGCGCAAGAATAAAAGGCTTCCTTTTATTTATTTATTTTTTAATATTGTGGTATTTTTAGCACTGGCTTGTGGCCAGTCAAGGTATATATTTTTCAGACATTTAATTTAAAATGTACGAGAGACTCATTGCGATGCATATGCTGCCCATCATATGACGAAGCAGACTGTGCATTATAAATATAAATACTTAATGTATTCACAAACAAAAAAAGGTATAATACTGATCACCATTATTGAAAAGCAAAGATGTCATGGATGTCTGATATTCCAAGATGGATGCATGCCATAATAAATCACATGGAGAATCAAAGAGCTCGGAAGAATTGAATGACAGCGATGAAGTTTCACAGTGAAAACATTTTTTTTCAATTCCAGGCAATTACCTGGCTCCGGACTGGCGCATCCTTTTCTGCCACTCACTCAAGCACAGAAGACAAGTCATTGTTGCTTTCCAGGCCTTGTCGTGGCAGATAATTATACTGGGTAGCAACTGCACTGGTTAGAGCCTCTGGTTCCATCAGTCAAGTTTGTAATTAATTACCTCTGATTAGTAAGGGAACGTCTTCAGCTGACATTTACTTTTCTCTTTAAAGATTACTGTCTGCTGGGATGAGACCCGAAGATTCACTCGACGGAATAATAACCTGTTTGCAGGTATAAGAATAAGAGCACGATTCACTCCACATTCAAAAGGAAATGCAGGATGACTGTGCTATGTGTTGGGTATCAATAAATAATTTTTTGTTGAAAGTATTTTTGTGATACCAACTTGTTTTCAAAATCATATAGCGCAAGCCTCGATGGGGCAAATGGCCTCCTCCTGTGTTGACGGTAATTGGAAGAGAAGTCACATTTATTATTAATGTTTGATAAACATTGTTTTACATGAAACTAGCACATGGCCCCTAGGGTGATTGCATTACCCCCTACAGTCACACAAACACACACACACACACAAACACACACACACGTGACATACACACACACACACACACACTGAGTCAATTGGACAAGTGTAGGTTCTGCAAGGTAGAAACAGAAAGCACAAGCCAGCTCCTATTGGGATGTAGAAAAAAAACTCATGTCAGAGCAGCTGTACACCCAAAGGCACAACAAGTTATGTAGAGTCATCCACTGGCACATCTGCAGAAATTTCAATATCCCAGGTCCACAAAACCATGGAAACATGAACCAAAAGCAATCATTGACAACAAAGACATAATGCTCACGTATGACCCTGACGATCCCATTCAGGGTGAACGTAGAAAACAAAGCATTGCGACCGGACATAGTACTCGGGAACAAAAAGGAAAAGACAGCATTGATGATTGAGCAAATCAGTCCCAAGCAATTTTGGCCTAAATAATGCAGAAATCAAGAAAAAGACCAAATACCTATCCTAGAAGCTGAAGAGTGCCAAAATTGCATCAGTGATAATTGGGGCAATAGCAATGATAAAGAAGAACCTAACAGCGAACTTAAAAACCATCCCTGGGAACATCACCACAAACGAAGTACAGTTGGAGACTGTACGGGGCTCAGTGACGATCCTGAAAAGAGCCCTTGGAACAAAACTCTGGGAACAACACAACTTCACAATTCAACCCATGAATCACAATCAATCACTGAAGCAGTCGTAGATATTTCGAGACCTGGGAGGACTCTCTTCCACCTTCTAAAACCCATATTATGGTGATAACAACTAACGACACACACACATACACTACATGGCCAAAAGTATGCGGACACCCCTTCTAATTAGTGGATCCGGCTGTTTCAGCCACAACCATTGCTGACAGGTATATATAATCAAGCACACAGCCATGCAATCTCCATAAACAAACATTGGCAGTAACATTGGCCTTACTGAAGAGCTCAGTAGGATGCCAGCTTTCCAACAAGTCAGTTCGTGAAATTTCTGCCCTACCCGAGCTGACCCAGTCAATTGTAAGTGCTGTTATTGTGAAGTGGAAACGTCTAGTAGCAACAACAGTTCAGCCACGAAGTGGTAGGCCATACAAGCTCACAGAACGGGACCGCCAAATGCTGAAGCGTGTCACGCATAAAAATCCTCTGTCCTCGGTCGCAACACTCACTACCGAGTTCCAAACTGCCTATGGAAGCAACGTCAGCACAACAACTGTTCGTCGGGAGCTCCATGAAATAGGTTTCCATGGCCGAACAGCCGCACACAATCCTAAGATCACTATGCGCAATGCCAAGCGTCGGCTGGAGGGGTGTAAAGCTCGCCGCCATTGGACTTTGGGGCAGTGGAAACACGTTCTCTGGAGTGATGAATCACGCTTCACCATCCGGCAGTCTGACGGATGAATCTGGGTTTGGCGGATGCCAGTAGAACACTAGCTGCCCAAATGCATAGTGCCAACTGTAAAGTTTGGTGAAGGAGGAATAATGGTCTGGGGCTGTTTTTCATGGTTCGGGCTCGGCCCCTTAGTTCCAGTGAAGCGAAATCTTAATGCTACAGCATACAATGACATTCTAGAAGATGGTGTGCTTCCAACTTTGTGGCAACAGTTTGGGGAAAGTCCTTTCCTGTTTCAGCATGACAATTCCCCCATGCACAAAGCGAGGTCCATACAGAAATGGTTTGTCGAGATCGGTGTGGAAGAACCTGACTGGCCTGCACAGAGCCCTGACCTCAACCCCATGGAACCCCTTTGGGATGAATTGGAAGGCCGACTGCGAGTGAGGACTAATCGCCCAACATCAGTGCCCGATCTCACCAATGCTCTTGTGGCTGAATGGAAGCAAATCCCTGCAGCAATGTTCCAACATCTAGTGGAAAGCCTTCCCAGAAGAGTGGAGGCTGTTATAGCAGCGAAGGGGGGGACCAACTCCATATTAATGCCCATGATTTTGGAATGAGCTATTCGATGAGCACATGCGGTGTGATGTTCGGGTGTCCACATACTTTTGGCCATGTAGTGTATATATATATATATATCAGTCACTATGCGACCTTCATATCATCAGTGGAGAACCGCCAGCAAGGTGTCCCATACAGCTGCTGCTGCACCTTGCTGGGAGCGATACGCACCGCCTGCCACGCGGTGACGTTATCTCTGGTATCCACTCATCATATGGAGTCGACCTGGTTGCGGTTGGGAGTTACTAATAATGGTATGACGTCATGTTGTCCGCTCATTAGGTTGGAGAACCAGATTACAGATACCATTATTAGTAACTCCCAACCGCAACCAGGTCGACTCCATATGATGAGTGGATACCAGAGATAACTTCACCGCGTGGCAGGCGGTGCGTATCGCTCCCAGCAAGGTGCAGCAGCAGCTGTATGGGACACCTTGCTGGCGGTTCTCCACTGATGATATGAAGGTCGCATAGTGACTGATATAAAAACCGAAAGGGTCACAGAGTTACAAGTGTATGGAAAGCCTCACTGCGTTGCCCTGATGAAGCCCCAACAAGGGCGAAACCAGGTCGGTAACTGTGAGTTTTGCATGCACTTGTGACAGTATCTGTATTTATAATCCGTAATGACGCACTGCTAGATGGTTCCTCTGGAACTTTGCAGGCAAGGCGGACGTGCATGGCGATGACGTCATGTTGTCCGCTCATTAGGTTGGAGAACCAGATTACAGATACCAATATATATATATATATATATATAATTTCATAAACAGGATTCAAATTCCTGCAAGGGGCTAAGTGTGAAAAAATTCTGACTCAATGCGGGGCTCGAACCACGGACCTCCGTTGATAGAGTTCGGGTGTCCACATACTTTTGGCCATGTAGTGTATGTATGTATATATATATATATATATATATATATATATATATATATATATATATATATATATATATATATATATATATATATATATATATATATATATATATATTATATATATATATATATATATATATATATATATATATACTGTATATATATATACTGTATATATATACTGTATATATATATTATATATATATACATTTATACATATAAAGTACTTTGGAAGCAGTTGGACAGAAAAAGGAAGGTAAAGAACGACCAAGAAAATGGAGCGAGGAGATAAGAGGATGGGAGGTCTGCTCAATTACTCAATACTTACTCAATTGTAAGTCTGCTCCTCTCTCAATAAAGTTTGGAAGGCCTGATTCTCCAACAAGAAGTGAAGACCATCTCCCTGGGCACGTCTTGGAGATTTGACATAGTCTGGCATCCTGCTGTGCTTGTTCCAGCCAGGCTGCCTGTGGCTTGTCAGGCCACATTCATACCTGAATTATTGACTCCCTCCACTCATACAGTCACAGTGACACTATCAATTGAACCTTATCCTCTTCCCTCACAGTGGAGGCTGGAGCCCCGAAGGCAGTGTGTTTGGCCTCGTCTTATTCCTCAGCGAAACAAATGACCTCTCTGACGATATTTAATTTTTGTAGATGATTCCACATTGTAACATACAGTACCTAATAGGCAGACACCAGATTTGTCACTCTGCTGATAAGGAATTTGATTGGAATTTGTTTAGTAAATGTAATAACACACCAATTTAATAACAATAATGTAATAACAGGTCTTTAAAACAGCTGTTCACCACCATCTCTTACCTTCCCCCATCCAAAACCTTGATATTTTCTACCCCCGTTAATTCACCCCAGATCTACTTTTTTGAAAAAACTGACTTCTTTCTTGCCTGGAAGTTCTAGCAGTGTCCATGTGTTTTATACCTCTCCCACCCCTCTCCCCTTTCCCGTGCCTCCTCCCCCCAAGCCCTCTCCCTCCCACAGATCTCCCGATGGCCCTGCTCTCAAATGTTGTACTTGTGTGCTTCCCTCTCTCTCCCCATCTTGTCTCCCGCTCCCTTTATCTTATGTTTTATGTGTCAGTTTGTCTTTTTGTGATTAATGTTAGCTCTTACACGAGCCTCGGTCTTGTATACAAAAAAAAACTGTCCATCAAGACTTGTAAATCTCTCCATGTTACTCTGAAAGGTTCATTAAATAAACCCACCTGCCATTTCCATGGTCAACTTGTCAGAGAGGTTCAGTCTTTTGAACATCTACATCTCACCATATGCTGTTAGCACTTCTGGGCCTATCCACATGGCAAGGATGCCCCCAAAGTCAGCCGAAGACTGGCTAATCTGTGTCTTTCCCAGTCATTCCTTGAAAACTCAGTCATCATTCAGTCTACAAGCCCGAAAACCAAAATTCAATGGATTACTGCGATTATCGAATCCGGTAAACGTTTGAATCAGTTAAATCTTCAAATCCGGTAAATGGTTGAATCGGTTAGAGGTTCGAATCTGGCAAAGGTTTGAATAGGGTAAAGGTTCAAATCTGGCAAAGGTTTGAATAGGGTAAAGGTTTAAGTCTGGTAAAGGTTTGAATCTGGTAAAGGTTTGAATCTGGTAAAGGTTTGAATGGGGTAAAGGTTTGAATCTGGTAAAGGTTTGAATCTGGTAAAGGTTTGAATCTGGTAAAGGTTCGAATCTGGCAAAGGTTTGAATAGGGTAAAGGTTTGAATCTGGTAAAGGTTTGAATCTGGTAAAGGTTTGAATCTGGTAAAGGTTTGAATCTGGCAAAGGTTTGAATCTGGTAAAGGTTTGAATCTGGTAAAGGTTTGAATCTGGTAAAGGTTTGAATCTGGTAAAGGTTTGAATCTGGTAAAGGTTCGAATCTGGCAAAGGTTTGAATCTGGTAAAGGTTTGAATCTGGTAAAGGTTTGAATCTGGTAAAGGTTTGAATCTGGTAAAGGTTTGAATCTGGTAAAGGTTTGAATCTGGTAAAGGTTTGAATCTGGTAAAGGTTTGAATCTGGTAAAGGTTTGAATAGGGTAAAGGTTTGAATCTGGTAAAGGTTTGAATAGGGTAAAGGTTTGAATCTGGTAAAGGTTTGAATAGGGTAAAGGTTTGAATCTGGTAAAGGTTTGAATCTGGTAAAGGTTTGAATAGGGTAAAGGTTTGAATCTGGTAAAGGTTTGAATCTGGTAAAGGTTTGAATCTGGTAAACGTTTGAATCTGGTAAAGGTTTGAATAGGGTAAAGGTTTGAATCTGGTAAAGGTTTGAATCTGGTAAAGGTTTGAATCTGGTAAAGGTTTGAATCTGGTAAAGGTTTGAATCTGGTAAAGGTTTGAATAGGGTAAAGGTTTGAATCTGGTAAAGGTTTGAATAGGGTAAAGGTTTGAATCTGGTAAAGGTTTGAATAGGGTAAAGGTTTGAATAGGGTAAAGGTTTGAATCTGGTAAAGGTTTTAATCTGGTAAAGGTTTGAATCTGGTAAAGGTTTGAATCTGGTAAAGGTTTGAATCTGGTAAAGGTTTGAATAGGGTAAAGGTTTGAATCTGGTAAAGGTTTGAATCTGGTAAAGGTTTGAATAGGGTAAAGGTTTGAATCTGGTAAAGGTTTGAATAGGGTAAAGGTTTGAATCTGGGAAAGGTTTGAAATGGGTAAAGGTTTGAATCTGGTAAAGGTTTGAATCTGGTAAAGGTTTGAATCTGGGAAAGGTTTGAATCTGGTAAAGGTTTGAATCTGGTAAAGGTTCGAATCTGGCAAAGGTTTGAATAGGGTAAAGGTTCGAATCTGGCAAAGGTTTGAATAGGGTAAAGGTTTGAATCTGGTAAAGGTTTGAATCTGGTAAAGGTTTGAATCTGGTAAAGGTTTGAATGGGGTAAAGGTTTGAATCTGGTAAAGGTTTGAATCTGGTAAAGGTTTGAATAGGGTAAAGGTTTTAATCTGGTAAAGGTTTGAATCTGGTAAAGGTTTGAATCTGGTAAAGGTATGAATCTGGTAAAGGTTTGAATCTGGTAAAGGTTTGAATAGGGTAAAGGTTTTAATCTGGTAAAGGTTTGAATCTGGTAAAGGTATGAATCTGGTAAAGGTTTTAATCTGGTAAAGGTTTGAATAGGGTAAAGGTTTTAATCTGGTAAAGGTTTGAATCTGGTAAAGGTTTGAATCTGGTAAAGGTTTTAATCTGGTAAAGGTTTGAATCTGGTAAAGGTATGAATCTGGTAAAGGTTTTAATCTGGTAAAGGTTTGAATAGGGTAAAGGTTTTAATCTGGTAAAGGTTTGAATCTGGTAAAGGTTTGAATCTGGTAAAGGTATGAATCTGGTAAAGGTTTTAATCTGGTAAAGGTTTTAATCTGGTAAAGGTTTGAATAGGGTAAAGGTTTTAATCTGGTAAAAGTTTTAATCTGGTAAAGGTTTGAATCGGTTAGAGGTTCGAATCTGGTAAAGGTTTGAATCTGGTAAAGGTTTGAATCTGGTAAAGGTTTGAATAGGGTAAAGGTTTGAATCTGGTAAAGGTTTGAATGGGGTAAAGGTTTGAATCTGGTAAAGGTTTGAATCTGGTAAAGGTTTGAATCTGGTAAAGGTTTGAATAGGGTAAAGGTTTTAATCTGGTAAAGGTTTGAATCTGGTAAAGGTTTGAATCTGGTAAAGGTTTGAATCTGGTAAAGGTATGAATCTGGTAAAGGTTTTAATCTGGTAAAGGTTTGAATAGGGTAAAGGTATGAATCTGGTAAAGGTTTTAATCTGGTAAAGGTTTGAATAGGGTAAAGGTTTTAATCTGGTAAAGGTTTGAATCTGGTAAAGGTATGAATCTGGTAAAGGTTTGAATCTGGTAAAGGTATGAATCTGGTAAAGGTTTTAATCTGGTAAAGGTTTGAATAGGGTAAAGGTATGAATCTGGTAAAGGTTTTAATCTGGTAAAGGTTTGAATCTGGTAAAGGTTTGAATAGGGTAAAGGTTTGAATAGGGTAAAGGTTTGAATAGGGTAAAGGTTTTAATCTGGTAAAGGTTTGAATCTGGTAAAGGTTTGAATCTGGTAAAGGTATGAATCTGGTAAAGGTTTTAATCTGGTAAAGGTTTGAATAGGGTAAAGGTATGAATCTGGTAAAGGTTTGAATCTGGTAAAGGTTTTAATCTGGTAAAGGTTTTAATCTGGTAAAGGTTTGAATAGGGTAAAGGTTTTAATCTGGTAAAGGTTTGAATCTGGTAAAGGTTTGAATCTGGTAAAGGTATGAATCTGGTAAAGGTTTGAATAGGGTAAAGGTTTGAATCTGGTAAAGGTTTTAATCTGGTAAAGGTTTTAATCTGGTAAAGGTTTGAATAGGGTAAAGGTTTTAATCTGGTAAAGGTTTGAATCTGGTAAAGGTTTGAATCTGGTAAAGGTATGAATCTGGTAAAGGTTTGAATAGGGTAAAGGTTTGAATCTGGTAAAGGTTTTAATCTGGTAAAGGTTTGAATCTGGTAAAGGTTTGAATAGGGTAAAGGTTTGAATGGGGTAAAGGTTTGAATCTGGTAAAGGTTTGAATCTGGTAAAGGTTTGAATCTGGTAAAGGTTTGAATCTGGTAAAGGTTTTAATCTGGTAAAGGTTTGAATGGGGTAAAGGTTTTAATCTGGTAAAGGTTTAAATCTGGTAAAGGTTTGAATCTGGTAAAGGTTTTAATCTGGTAAAGGTTTGAATCTGGTAAAGGTTTGAATCTGGTAAAGGTTTGAATCTGGTAAAGGTTTGAATCTGGTAAAGGTTTGAATCTGGTAATGGTTTGAATCTGGTAAAGGTTTGAATCTGGTAAAGGTTTGAATCTGGTAATGGTTTGAATCTGGTAAAGGTTTGAATCTGGTAAAGGTTTGAATCTGGTAAAGGTTTGAATCTGGTAAAGGTTTGAATCTGGTAATGGTTTGAATCTGGTAAAGGTTTGAATGGGGTAAAGGTTTGAATCTGGTAAAGGTTTGAATCTGGTAATGGTTTGAATCTGGTAAAGGTTTGAATCTGGTAAAGGTTTGAATCTGGTAATGGTTTGAATCTGGTAAAGGTTTGAATCTGGTAAAGGTTTGAATCTGGTAAAGGTTTGAATAGGGTAAAGGTTTTAATCTGGTAAAGGTTTGAATCTGGTAAAGGTTTTAATCTGGTAAAGGTTTGAATCTGGTAAAGGTTTGAATAGGGTAAAGGTATGAATCTGGTAAAGGTTTGAATCTGGTAAAGGTTTGAATCTGGTAAAGGTTTGAATCTGGTAAAGGTTTGAATCTGGTAAAGGTTTGAATCTGGTAAAGGTTTGAATCTGGTAAAGGTTTGAATCTGGTAAAGGTATGAATCTGGTAAAGGTTTGAATCTGGTAAAGGTTTGAATCTGGTAAAGGTTTGAATCTGGTAAAGGTTTGAATCTGGTAAAGGTTTGAATCTGGTAAAGGTTTGAATCTGGTAAAGGTTTGAATCTGGTAAAGGTTTGAATAGGGTAAAGGTTTTAATCTGGTAAAGGTTTGAATAGGGTAAAGGTTTTAATCTGGTAAAGGTTTGAATCTGGTAAAGGTTTGAATAGGGTAAAGGTATGAATCTGGTAAAGGTTTGAATCTGGTAAAGGTTTGAATAGGGTAAAGGTTTGAATCTGGTAAAGGTTTGAATCTGGTAAAGGTTTGAATAGGGTAAAGGTTTGAATCTGGTAAAGGTTTGAATCTGGTAAAGGTATGAATCTGGTAAAGGTTTGAATAGGGTAAAGGTTTGAATAGGGTAAAGGTTTGAATAGGGTAAAGGTTTGAATGGGGTAAAGGTTTGAATCTGGTAAAGGTTTGAATGGGGTAAAGGTTTTAATCTGGTAAAGGTTTGAATGGGGTAAAGGTTTGAATGGGGTAAAGGTTTGAATCTGGTAAAGGTTTGAATGGGGTAAAGGTTTTAATCTGGTAAAGGTTTGAATGGGGTAAAGGTTTGAATCTGGTAAAGGTTTGAATGGGGTAAAGGTTTGAATAGGGTAAAGGTTTGAATCTGGTAAAGGTTTGAATGGGGTAAAGGTTTGAATCTGGTAAAGGTATGAATCTGGTAAAGGTTTGAATAGGGTAAAGGTTTGAATGGGGTAAAGGTTTGAATCTGGTAAAGGTTTGAATGGGGTAAAGGTTTTAATCTGGTAAAGGTTTGAATAGGGTAAAGGTTTGAATGGGGTAAAGGTTTGAATCTGGTAAAGGTTTGAATGGGGTAAAGGTTTGAATCTGGTAAAGGTTTGAATAGGGTAAAGGTTTTAATCTGGTAAAGGTTTGAATCTGGTAAAGGTTTGAATAGGGTAAAGGTTTTAATCTGGTAAAGGTTTGAATCTGGTAAAGGTTTGAATCTGGTAAAGGTTTGAATCTGGTAAAGGTTTGAATCTGGTAAAGGTTTGAATCTGGTAAAGGTTTGAATAGGGTAAAGGTTTGAATCTGGTAAAGGTTTGAATCTGGTAAAGGTTTGAATCTGGTAAAGGTTTGAATCTGGTAAAGGTTTGAATCTGGTAAAGGTTTGAATCTGGTAAAGGTTTTAATCTGGTAAAGGTTTGAATCTGGTAAAGGTTTGAATCTGGTAAAGGTTTTAATCTGGTAAAGGTTTGAATGGGGTAAAGGTTTGAATCTGGTAAAGGTTTGAATAGGGTAAAGGTTTGAATCTGGTAAAGGTTTGAATCTGGTAAAGGTTTGAATCTGGTAAAGGTTTGAATCTGGTAAAGGTTTGAATCTGGTAAAGGTTTGAATCTGGTAAAGGTTTGAATCTGGTAAAGGTTTTAATCTGGTAAAGGTTTGAATGGGGTAAAGGTTTGAATCTGGTAAAGGTTTGAATGGGGTAAAGGTTTGAATCTGGTAAAGGTTTTAATCTGGTAAAGGTTTGAATCTGGTAAAGGTTTGAATCTGGTAAAGGTTTTAATCTGGTAAAGGTTTGAATCTGGTAAAGGTTTGAATAGGGTAAAGGTTTGAATCTGGTAAAGGTTTGAATGGGGTAAAGGTTTGAATAGGGTAAAGGTTTTAATCTGGTAAAGGTTTGAATCTGGTAAAGGTTTGAATCTGGTAAAGGTTTGAATGGGGTAAAGGTTTGAATCTGGTAAAGGTTTGAATCTGGTAAAGGTTTGAATCTGGTAAAGGTTTGAATGGGGTAAAGGTTTGAATCTGGTAAAGGTTTGAATAGGGTAAAGGTTTGAATCTGGTAAAGGTTTGAATAGGGTAAAGGTTTGAATCTGGTAAAGGTTTGAATAGGGTAAAGGTTTGAATCTGGTAAAGGTTTGAATAGGGTAAAGGTTTGAATCTGGTAAAGGTTTTAATCTGGTAAAGGTTTGAATCTGGTAAAGGTTTGAATAGGGTAAAGGTTTGAATCTGGTAAAGGTTTGAATCTGGTAAAGGTTTGAATCTGGTAAAGGTTTGAATCTGGTAAAGGTTTGAATAGGGTAAAGGTTTTAATCTGGTAAAGGTTTGAATGGGGTAAAGGTTTGAATCTGGTAAAGGTTTGAATCTGGTAAAGGTTTGAATAGGGTAAAGGTTTGAATCTGGTAAAGGTTTGAATCTGGTAAAGGTTTGAATCTGGTAAAGGTTTGAATCTGGTAAAGGTTTGAATCTGGTAAAGGTTTGAATAGGGTAAAGGTTTTAATCTGATAAAGGTTTGAATAGGGTAAAGGTTTGAATCTGGTAAAGGTTTGAATCTGGTAAAGGTTTGAATCTGGTAAAGGTTTGAATCTGGTAAAGGTTTGAATGGGGTAAAGGTTTGAATCTGGTAAAGGTTTGAATCTGGTAAAGGTTTGAATCTGGCAAAGGTTTGAATCTGGTAAAGGTTTGAATCTGGTAAAGGTTTGAATCTGGTAAAGGTTTGAATCTGGTAAAGGTTTGAATCTGGTAAAGGTTTGAATCTGGTAAAGGTTTGAATGGGGTAAAGGTTTGAATCTGGTAAAGGTTTGAATCTGGTAAAGGTTTGAATAGGGTAAAGGTTTGAATCTGGTAAAGGTTTGAATCTGGTAAAGGTTTGAATCTGGTAAAGGTTTGAATGGGGTAAAGGTTTGAATCTGGTAAAGGTTTGAATCTGGTAAAGGTTTGAATCTGGTAAAGGTTTGAATAGGGTAAAGGTTTGAATCTGGTAAAGGTTTGAATCTGGTAAAGGTTTGAATCTGGTAAAGGTTTGAATCTGGTAAAGGTTTGAATCTGGTAAAGGTTTGAATCTGGTAAAGGTTTGAATCTGGTAAAGGTTTGAATCTGGTAAAGGTTTGAATGGGGTAAAGGTTTGAATCTGGTAAAGGTTTGAATCTGGTAAAGGTTTGAATCTGGTAAAGGTTTGAATCTGGTAAAGGTTTGAATCTGGTAAAGGTTTGAATCTGGTAAAGGTTTGAATCTGGTAAAGGTTTGAATGGGGTAAAGGTTTGAATCTGGTAAAGGTTTGAATCCGGTAAAGGTTTGAATAGGGTAAAGGTTTGAATCTGGTAAAGGTTTGAATCTGGTAAAGGTTTGAATAGGGTAAAGGTTTGAATCTGGTAAAGGTTTGAATCTGGTAAAGGTTTGAATCTGGTAAAGGTTTGAATAGGGTAAAGGTTTTAATCTGGTAAAGGTTTGAATCCGGTAAAGGTTTGAATAGGGTAAATAGTGGGGCGGCTTAGCCCAAATATTCAAAAGAATTGTGCATTTTGTGAAACAAGCACCAAATTTGGCACAAATGTACATTAATATGTTGCGAACATTTTCAGATATTGGGCCACTTGAAATTCCGTAATTTTTTTTTTCACATTTTTTCAAATTTCGTAATTTCAAATTTTTCGGGTGACACCGTCACAATTTCGGTCTTCGAGGCCGGCCGATAGGCAAAGTGTGACCGGAAGGGACGAGGTTCTCCTGACCACGTGGCCCTCGATCTGGGAAGCGAGAGGCGTTCCATTAGTGGACGCGCCCCTCACGCCCGACTTTTGGGCGGCCCCGGCAGGCCGTTTGTTTTGACGTTCCGTGACAGGCCCCGCACCCCCACCTCCGGGCCGACCGGAAGCTTGTGCTGAGTACATCATACCTGAACAACTCAGTGAGGCAGAACACAGCAGTGCACACCAGGGTGACCCCTTCAGTGCATAAACCAATTAACCTGTCCACTGCAGGGCATATAGAAATGAAGTTATTTTCTGCATATAATAATAATATAAGTTCAGTTCTATATAACAATTTCTGTTATCACCACTACCACTACAACTACCACTACTACAAGCTTTGTCTGGAATTTTGTGGACTAACAGACAAACAGACATACAGACAAGCTGGGATCAAAACATTACCTCCTTCCACCATTGAGTGTAGAGGTAAACATCATGGAAATTATATCATGCCCTAGATTTAATTCATGCTTACCCGTGTATTTGCTTCACTGGTTCACAAGGTCTTTTGCATACATGTAATTCAGACTCTCGTCTTCATTGCTGACCACACAATGTTCGCAACATATTAATGTACATTTGTGCCAAATTTGGTGCTTGTATCACAAAATGCACAATTCTTTTGAATATTTGGGCTAAGCCGCCCCACTATATCGGCCGGCCTCGAAGACCGAAATTGTGACGGTGTCACCCGAAAAATTTGAAATTACGAAATTTGAAAAAATTTGAAAAAAAAAATTACGGAATTTCAAGTGGCCCAATATCTGAAAATGTTCGCAACATATTAATGTACATTTGTGCCAAATTTGGTGCTTGTATCACAAAATGCACAACAGGTTTGCTATGCTGCTACACTAAAAGGTATGAATCTGGTAAAGGTTTTAATCTGGTAAAGGTTTGAATCTGGTAAAGGTTTGAATCTGGTAAAGGTTTGAATCTGGTAAAGGTTTGAATCTGGTAAAGGTTTGAATCTGGTAAAGGTTTGAATCTGGTAAAGGTTTGAATAGGGTAAAGGTTTGAATCTGGTAAAGGTTTGAATCTGGTAAAGGTTTGAATCTGGTAAAGGTTTGAATCTGGTAAAGGTTTGAATCTGGTAAAGGTTTGAATGGGGTAAAGGTTTGAATCTGGTAAAGGTTTGAATCTGGTAAAGGTTTGAATCTGGTAAAGGTTTGAATGGGGTAAAGGTTTGAATGGGGTAAAGGTTTGAATAGGGTAAAGGTTTGAATCTGGTAAAGGTTTGAATCTGGTAAAGGTTTGAATGGGGTAAAGGTTTGAATCTGGTAAAGGTTTGAATAGGGTAAAGGTTTTAATCTGGTAAAGGTTTGAATCTGGTAAAGGTTTTAATCTGGTAAAGGTTTGAATAGGGTAAAGGTTTTAATCTGGTAAAGGTTTGAATCTGGTAAAGGTTTGAATCTGGTAAAGGTTTGAATAGGGTAAAGGTTTGAATCTGGTAAAGGTTTGAATCTGGTAAAGGTTTGAATCTGGTAAAGGTTTGAATCTGGTAAAGGTTTGAATCTGGTAAAGGTTTGAATGGGGGTAAAGGTTTGAATCTGGTAAAGGTTTGAATAGGGTAAAGGTTTGAATCTGGTAAAGGTTTGAATGGGGTAAAGGTTTGAATCTGGTAAAGGTTTGAATCTGGTAAAGGTTTGAATCTGGTAAAGGTTTGAATAGAGTAAAGGTTTGAATCTGGTAAAGGTTTGAATCTGGTAAAGGTTTGAATCTGGTAAAGGTTTGAATCTGGTAAAGGTTTGAATAGGGTAAAGGTTTTAATCTGGTAAAGGTTTGAATCCGGTAAAGGTTTGAATAGGGTAAATAGTGGGGCGGCTTAGCCCAAATATTCAAAAGAATTGTGCATTTTGTGAAACAAGCACCAAATTTGGCACAAATGTACATTAATATGTTGCGAACATTTTCAGATATTGGGCCACTTGAAATTCCGTAATTTTTTTTTTCACATTTTTTCAAATTTCGTAATTTCAAATTTTTCGGGTGACACCGTCACAATTTCGGTCTTCGAGGCCGGCCGATAGGCAAAGTGTGACCGGAAGGGACGAGGTTCTCCTGACCACGTGGCCCTCGATCTGGGAAGCGAGAGGCGTTCCATTAGTGGACGCGCCCCTCACGCCCGACTTTTGGGCGGCCCCGGCAGGCCGTTTGTTTTGACGTTCCGTGACAGGCCCCGCACCCCCACCTCCGGGCCGACCGGAAGCTTGTGCTGAGTACATCATACCTGAACAACTCAGTGAGGCAGAACACAGCAGTGCACACCAGGGTGACCCCTTCAGTGCATAAACCAATTAACCTGTCCACTGCAGGGCATATAGAAATGAAGTTATTTTCTGCATATAATAATAATATAAGTTCAGTTCTATATAACAATTTCTGTTATCACCACTACCACTACAACTACCACTACTACAAGCTTTGTCTGGAATTTTGTGGACTAACAGACAAACAGACATACAGACAAGCTGGGATCAAAACATTACCTCCTTCCACCATTGAGTGTAGAGGTAAACATCATGGAAATTATATCATGCCCTAGATTTAATTCATGCTTACCCGTGTATTTGCTTCACTGGTTCACAAGGTCTTTTGCATACATGTAATTCAGACTCTCGTCTTCATTGCTGACCACACAATGTTCGCAACATATTAATGTACATTTGTGCCAAATTTGGTGCTTGTATCACAAAATGCACAATTCTTTTGAATATTTGGGCTAAGCCGCCCCACTATATCGGCCGGCCTCGAAGACCGAAATTGTGACGGTGTCACCCGAAAAATTTGAAATTACGAAATTTGAAAAAATTTGAAAAAAAAAATTACGGAATTTCAAGTGGCCCAATATCTGAAAATGTTCGCAACATATTAATGTACATTTGTGCCAAATTTGGTGCTTGTATCACAAAATGCACAACAGGTTTGCTATGCTGCTACACTAAAAGGTATGAATCTGGTAAAGGTTTTAATCTGGTAAAGGTTTGAATCTGGTAAAGGTTTGAATCTGGTAAAGGTTTGAATCTGGTAAAGGTTTGAATCTGGTAAAGGTTTGAATCTGGTAAAGGTTTGAATCTGGTAAAGGTTTGAATAGGGTAAAGGTTTGAATCTGGTAAAGGTTTGAATCTGGTAAAGGTTTGAATCTGGTAAAGGTTTGAATCTGGTAAAGGTTTGAATCTGGTAAAGGTTTGAATGGGGTAAAGGTTTGAATCTGGTAAAGGTTTGAATCTGGTAAAGGTTTGAATCTGGTAAAGGTTTGAATGGGGTAAAGGTTTGAATGGGGTAAAGGTTTGAATAGGGTAAAGGTTTGAATCTGGTAAAGGTTTGAATCTGGTAAAGGTTTGAATGGGGTAAAGGTTTGAATCTGGTAAAGGTTTGAATAGGGTAAAGGTTTTAATCTGGTAAAGGTTTGAATCTGGTAAAGGTTTTAATCTGGTAAAGGTTTGAATAGGGTAAAGGTTTTAATCTGGTAAAGGTTTGAATCTGGTAAAGGTTTGAATCTGGTAAAGGTTTGAATAGGGTAAAGGTTTGAATCTGGTAAAGGTTTGAATCTGGTAAAGGTTTGAATCTGGTAAAGGTTTGAATCTGGTAAAGGTTTGAATCTGGTAAAGGTTTGAATGGGGGTAAAGGTTTGAATCTGGTAAAGGTTTGAATAGGGTAAAGGTTTGAATCTGGTAAAGGTTTGAATGGGGTAAAGGTTTGAATCTGGTAAAGGTTTGAATCTGGTAAAGGTTTGAATCTGGTAAAGGTTTGAATCTGGTAAAGGTTTTAATCTGGTAAAGGTTTGAATCTGGTATAGGTTTTAATCTGGTAAAGGTTTGAATCTGGTAAAGGTTTGAATCTGGTAAAGGTTTGAATCTGGTAAAGGTTTGAATAGGGTAAAGGTTTGAATCTGGTAAAGGTTTGAATCTGGTAAAGGTTTGAATCTGGTAATGGTTTGAATCTGGTAAAGGTTTGAATGGGGTAAAGGTTTGAATCTGGTAAAGGTTTGAATCTGGTAAAGGTTTGAATGGGGTAAAGGTTTGAATGGGGTAAAGGTTTGAATCTGGTAAAGGTTTGAATCTGGTAAAGGTTTGAATCTGGTAAAGGTTTGAATGGGGTAAAGGTTTGAATCTGGTAAAGGTTTGAATCTGGTAAAGGTTTGAATGGGGTAAAGGTTTGAATCTGGTAAAGGTTTGAATCTGGTAAAGGTTTGAATCTGGTAAAGGTTTGAATGGGGTAAAGGTTTGAATCTGGTAAAGGTTTGAATGGGGTAAAGGTTTGAATCTGGTAAAGGTTTGAATCTGGTAAAGGTTTGAATCTGGTAAAGGTTTTAATCTGGTAAAGGTTTGAATCTGGTAAAGGTTTTAATCTGGTAAAGGTTTGAATCTGGTAAAGGTTTGAATCTGGTAAAGGTTTTAATCTGGTAAAGGTTTGAATCTGGTAAAGGTTTGAATGGGGTAAAGGTTTGAATGGGGTAAAGGTTTGAATCTGGTAAAGGTTTGAATCTGGTAAAGGTTTGAATCTGGTAAAGGTTTGAATGGGGTAAAGGTTTGAATCTGGTAAAGGTTTGAATCTGGTAAAGGTTTGAATGGGGTAAAGGTTTGAATCTGGTAAAGGTTTGAATCTGGTAAAGGTTTGAATCTGGTAAAGGTTTGAATGGGGTAAAGGTTTGAATCTGGTAAAGGTTTGAATGGGGTAAAGGTTTGAATCTGGTAAAGGTTTTAATCTGGTAAAGGTTTGAATCTGGTAAAGGTTTGAATCTGGTAAAGGTTTGAATCTGGTAAAGGTTTGAATCTGGTAAAGGTTTTAATCTGGTAAAGGTTTGAATCTGGTAAAGGTTTGAATCTGGTAAAGGTTTGAATCTGGTAAAGGTTTGAATCTGGTAAAGGTTTGAATCTGGTAAAGGTTTTAATCTGGTAAAGGTTTGAATCTGGTAAAGGTTTGAATCTGGTAAAGGTTTGAATCTGGTAAAGGTTTTAATCTGGTAAAGGTTTTAATCTGGTAAAGGTTTGAATCTGGTAAAGGTTTGAATCTGGTAAAGGTTTGAATCTGGTAAAGGTTTTAATCTGGTAAAGGTTTGAATCTGGTAAAGGTTTTAATCTGGTAAAGGTTTTAATCTGGTAAAGGTTTGAATAGGGTAAAGGTTTGAATCTGGTAAAGGTTTGAATCTGGTAAAGGTTTTAATCTGGTAAAGGTTTTAATCTGGTAAAGGTTTGAATGAGGGGTGGGTTGTGAGATTTGTTGTTGTCGTGCTTGTTGTTGTTGTTGCTGCCGTTATGTTTCTCAGGCCATTATCGATTCAGTCCACTACCGGATTCGAACCATGAACCGATTAATACAATGAATTCGAATTAATAATAATTAATAATTCGGAATAATACAATGTTATCATTGTTTATGTTATTTATTTTGTAATAGGAATACAATGTCATGGAAGAACCTATTAAACTGCTCTACGCACCTTAACATGGCGCGTGTTTAGAAACATAGGAATTCTTCCAGATTCTTTGTGGTTAATTACCCTAATCATCTCAGGAGATCATATCTAAATATATTCTCATTTTGAGCAGGTTTTGAGCTCTTTTATATGGCCCCCCAATAGGAATTTCTGATTATGTCAGTGCCCGCAGGGGGCGATATTTTTGACCTTCGCCCCGAGCGCCACAAACCATCACTACGCCACTGGGTGGGGAATACTTTGACAAGAGAATACACACCCTCATGGGATAGATAAAATTGTACCTTAGTGGTTAAGGTGTGTGTAAATCCTCCACTTTCAGCTGATCGTCCTCAAAATACTTGTAACTTTCTCTTTCCTCTAGCGTTTCTAGAAAGAGCTAGATTTAGAGTAATTCAATAGTTTACAGTACCTACCTGAAGAAAACATGACTGTCAAATTGTACATTTTGCATATCGCCTTTATCTCCAGGTTACCTGCAAAAAGGCCAAGTCACCTCATGTACGCCCGATATTGGTCTCCCAGGATAGAGAATACACACTGTGGTATTCCTTATGGGCCACATGAATCAACCATCCCCGCAACAAACCCCGAGGAAAAACCCAGAGAAAACCCCCAAGAAAAAAAAACCCTGAGAACCATTCCAAAATATGCATACAGCAGTACATGAGGAACAGTTTTCCTCTCACGTCGACATGAGTGTTGTCATCACCCTCCACCAATAAAGTGAGACTTGAAAATAAACACTTCCCATCACAAAATAGATCTCCATGACGAAAATCTCTGATTGTTTGGAGCAGTAAATATCTCTTTTACAAATTTTTTTACAATAAAAGGATCTTCCGCACTACATATTATCGTCATATTCTCGCCGTGACATATGACGTCATAATTATCATTAAAAAAATTATACAGAGGGAGACGTTCCTATGGTCAAAATTTCGTGTTCATCCGACTAACAGTTGCAGAGAATATTCTTTCATACTGATCAGATCAAGCGTTGTACTTGTCGAATTATGACGTTATAATGAAGGCACCGATGACATCATCATCAACATATCTTATTCTCCTTGGGGAATACTTGGCAATGAGCCATGTTTCAATGTTTCCCATTGAGCTGTTTCGGACACATAGAGGTGTGACGTTTTTGCAAGATGGCGTCCGTACCATGTGATCTATGACATCAAAATCATGAATAACAAGCGTTACACCTAGGTCCCCCATCGGTGAAGTGATGTGAGTTGACAAAGTGGAAGACGCAAGGCGGCCACCTTGGATTTTGACGTGGCGATCCAATTTTCAATAGCGTTCTCCCTTATGCGTAGATACACCCACACACCAGATTAGACGTTGGTAGTTCATTTATTTTTCAAGATATTTCACTCACAAGGTTCAGACATACATGGCGTCAGACATACATGGCGGTGGCCATCTTGGATTTTGACGTGGCGACCCAATTTTCAATGGCGTTCTCCCTTATGCGTAGATACACCCACACACCAGATTAGAAGTTGGTAATTCGCTTATTTTTCAAGATATTTCGCTCACAAGGTTCAGACATACATGGTGTCAGACATACATGGCGGTGGCCATCTTGGATTTTGACGTGGCGACCTAATTTTCAATGGGGTTCTTCCATATGCCTAGTTGCACCCACACACCAAATTAGAATTCGGTCCTTCGCTTAAGCACGCGCGCACGCACGTCCGCACGCACACACGGACGGTGGGGAAAACCATCGTCCCCCTTTCGCTCCGCGGTGCGACGGGGGACAAAAAATTATACAGGCGGAGGCGCTCCTATGGTAACATTTTGTGTCAATCGGACCAACGGTTGCCGAGAAAATGAATTTTTAAATTGTAGACACGTACGCCACGCGTACGCAGCCGATTGCCTAACCCTGCTATTCGCTTCGCGAGCGCAGGGTAATTATGCTGATAGAAAAAAAACAAATTGTGTGCCTCAAAATGCCTGTGACGCCGATGGGCTGCAACCCATGATGCTTTTAATAGTCGCTTTTTATCCTTTTCACACTGAGGTGGAAACCTATGGGATATCTGAATATATATTGGGCCGAACAGAGCAGCAAAATGCTGAGGTATGATTATTTTTTTCCATCTGTGGGGTGGAGTTAGGCCAGCTGTCCAGCCAATGGGTGTAGGCAGTACTTCGATGGTTCGCCCACCGATTTACTAATACACTGTCCATCCATCCAATCAAAAACCACAGTTCGGCTATTTAGATAGAGATGTGATCAACTACACATAGGAAATATATAATTTTATAGCAACGACATCATTGGTCACGTGGTTTGCCAGGCATATTGAATCAAAGGAAAACATTTATAATTAATATTCTCTGAAACCACTTAACTGATCAATGTGAAACTTAAAATATATAATTGACTGACTACCTATGGGAACATTTGATTAAAATAAACTGATCCAAAACACACTATGGCTGCCAGTGATGTCATAATACAGGAAGTGGGCAATATCTCGAAAAATATGAATTATAGACATCTTGGAATTACAATTGATCAAATAGGGCTAATTTTGATGCAACAGGAAGTGACATCATTTTACCGGAAGTGGGCAATATCTCGAAAACTAAAACTCATAGACATCAGGGAGTAGCTCTACTATGAACATCATATCAATACTACCTGACCTAAAGTGTGTATTCTAAATCCAGCTCTTATTTTTACACTGATCCATCCATCACTCCACTTTTTGGCAACCAGCCAAGTGAGCTACAAGACCATTGGTCCTCTATTTTCAAGGATGTGTAGCGGATGTCTGAACTTGCCATTGATGCAACAAAAGGGAAGGGCATGTGTATTCATGGAAAAGCATAGACATTCACGGAAAGACCAAGGATAATAAATGGAAGATAGTGTTTAGCGAATCAAATTTTCCATTTTGCAAAACCATGCACAGGTTAATGGGTAACTATGGTGAAAGCAATTTTACTCCATTAGAGATAGTGCAGTTTCCACATTCAAACCAATATATATATATGTACATGGTCAAGGCTCGTGGAATGCTGTGCAGCAGAATTTCTTTCACTCCATGAACTCGAAAGACGTTTGATATATATGGCATATAGAAAGGTGTAGAGGGAAGACAACAACCAAAACAGAACTCTAAACTCCATTGAAGATCAAATAACAACCGTGGTAATTTCTTTCCTGAAAATTGCAATTATAATATGAGGAAATACTCATTAGTTGTTGCGACTTCTCTGACAAGATGGTGCACATGTTTGATTTCCAACCAAACTATAAACTGTCGTCTGTCGGGCTGGGGCTTTGCAGGCAGGGTGTCGTTTCACAAACTTCACTGTCCATCGTATGGATGTAACGATGGTTGTTCCATCTCTTAGTGGTAGTGGTATTAGTAGATGGCTCATTTGGGATGTTTACCGACTCCATCAATCAATAAGTTTTAATGGCATAAAAGGGCCATGGAGTAAAAGGTGTTATGTATGCAATAGGAGTGCGGTGGGGTGTTATTTGTTTTGTAGTTGTAATCAATTTTCATGATCCATTAATATTTTTATTCCAATGTGCACATTATTTTGTCACTAGTGTAAAAGTCCGTCAAAAATGGCGAGTTGGAACAGTTTATTTGATGGTGCAGCCTTGTGAGCGTGCCAAAGTCTGAAGCCTCGGCCTAGTGTCAGGTGTGTTTATATCTTCTTTATTTATTAGACATCCTACGGACGAAAATGAACACTCGTTTTACTCTGCGTACATTTCATATCATGTGCAGCGAATTTCACCTCCCTGCGCCTTGTATTTATTATTATTTAAAATAAAACCAGAAGTCTAACAGCGGCGTAGCTGGGCTTGTAAAATATTATAAACCACAGACACATATGATTAGCTTTTTAAACAGTCATTAATGCTGTTTATAACATTAAACAAAGAAATTTGGAGGAATCCAGACATCCGTGAGGTAAGTTTTACTTACAGAACTAAGAAAAGATCTACTGTAATCTATATACCCCAAAGAGGAATGACCCTTCCTGCAGCTCCCACAGTGAGCGGGTGAACGAGTAAATTGAAATGTCGGTCGGTGGAGTCAGCCATCGTAATGACATCATCGACGTAATGAAGACCTCCAGTAACTTTGCAGTCACTACAAAGAGATTAGTGTTACAATTAGATATACTATCAGTACCCGATTGCAAAGCCACAATGAGCTGGCGAAGCCAAAGCCTCTTGCCACTATTTTACCCATCACTATGGCATCAGTAGGTTAGGTAGTTGGTAGTAGGTAGGTGTAGGAGGTACCGTACCTAGTTCAAAATGACACCATTTGCATTCTGGATGAGATTATAATTTATAAAATTTACTTCTTGATTAATTCGGTGAATTCCGTCTCAACTTTGGATATTTCCGGCCGTGAAAAACTATCCCCTACGGCTGCGAGATTTCTAAAAAATAATTCTTCGTCAATTTTAGAATATTTGACGCTGTTTTCAGCCTCCGAAACGCGGCAAAAAGCTTTTTTGAAATAATTTTTCAAATGCTCGAATCTCATTGGTTCCGGTGTTTGGTGACGATTTTCGTTGAAGATAACCAGGGCTCGTGCGGGCCCGGGGAACGAGGTTGGTCTTAAAGTATTTTAATTACAAATTAGAGGTGCATAAGTTTGTGAATCAAACAAAGACGGGTGAAACAAACTCCTATTCAACTTTTTCTCAATTTTATGCATACTTCCACATCCGCAAGATGGCGGCCTCCATGGAGCGATTTGGTTTTTGAAATATTTTTTCAAATGCTCGAATCTCATTGGTTCCAGTGTTTGGTGACGATTTTCGTTGAAGATAACCAGGGCCCATGCGGGCCTGGGGAACGAGGTTGGTCTTAAAGTATTTTAATTACATATTAGAGGAGCATAAGATTGTGAATCAAAAAAAGACGGGTGAAACAAACTCCTATTGAACTTTATCGTAATTTTTTTTTGCATACTTCCGCATCCGCAAGATGGCGGCCTCCATTGAGTGATTTGGTGCGTCAAAGCTTCGAAATTCTCAAAGGATTCAGCAAAATCTGGCTTTTCAACATAATACGTACGCATTCATTCACAACACCGGCTTCGCCGGCGATAATATTAACGTTGCATTATCATTATTCTGAAAATGATATTACTTTAAAAAAAACCGAGGCTAATTCCTTACTTCCACGTTATTTGTACCGTACACCGCTTATCATTGATTCATGACCATACACCGGTTCAACCTAGAAACCTTGCAATACCGACAAAGGGATCGCAGTGTTACGATTATATTTACGACATTATTAGTATTAACACAATTATTATTACGTAAACTACGACTGTATAAAGAAACCTGGGCTAATTTGTCCGCAGCGGCCTGAAGGTGAGGCATGAAAACATGAAGCCTGAGGCCTATACGTACTGTGTCGATGGAAGATCCTTAACGTCTATGCTTTCGATAATTGATGGCCATTTTAACAATAGGATTGCTTGTGTTTCACACTGAATGAAAACCGTAAAGGTAGAGCATGGCGATTGTGATATATGACAGGTTTGACTATATGTTCGGCCTGAAGGAAATTGGAATAAAATGCCGGAGTGTAGAGTCAGCCGTTGGATGCCGTAATGACATCAGTTGTAATCACATGTGACCAGATCCTCAGCTCTGATTGGTATACGTTTGAAGGGACATACATACATACATACATACATACGAACGGACAACCACTGTTCTAGACGGCTTTGCCCTATGGGCTACACCATAAAAAACGATTCTGTACACTGCCCTTGAGGCTCGATTTGCAAGCCACTGTCTACAATTCCAATAGAAGAGACATAATTACTCTTTTATGGAAAATTGCTCTCTCTCATGCACAGATTTATCCCATCTCATCTTCAGTTGTCATAAACTTCCTCTCATCCATGGTACACTGAATATTATGGTGAGGCAGTTGCCCTGAAACTTGCCTTTGCCTCATGGAAGGCAAATCCAATGGAAGGCAATCTCATTTCCTTTCACAAAGCTCGAAACAAGTGTGTGTCCACCATCAGGAGAGCCAGGAAACAATATCTCTCTACTCTCAAGACTGAACTTTCAAACCTGTCTCCTTCCTCCAAATCCTGGTGGCATCTGGTCAAATCTGTTTCTGGTGTTTGTTCCCCTTCCATCCACTCCCTTACCTCAAATATCTACACAGCTAACTCCGCACGTGAAAAAGCTGAATGCCTAAACCCTGTGATTGCCTCAAAATATTATGTCCCAAATCCATCACTCTCTGTACACACCTCACCCAGTCGAACCCAGCTGCTCCTGGACTATGTGCCCTTCTCTCCTGACAAGGTGGAGAGGTTTCTGTCAAACTTCAACTCTGATTCTGCAAGTGGACCAGGCGGCATTAGCCCACGGGTCCTAAAATCCTGTTCTACCGCTCTTTCACACCCTCTCTCTGTTCTCTTCACCCTCTCTTTTGCTCAAGATCATCTGCCATCAGCTTGGAAATCAGCCAACATTACCACTTTACACAAAAAATGTGCAAAAACAGATCCTTGCAACGACAGACCAATCAGCCTGCTCCCAATTATCAGCAACGTCATGGAATCCATCATTGCTTCGGATATGAAATCTTTCCTCTTCTCCAATGGCTTGATCTCTGATCATCAATTTAGTTTCAGACCAGGTCACTCTACTCTGGACATGCTGCTTCTGCTGTCTCAACAATGGATGGAGGTCCTCAATGCCAAACAGGAAATTAGAGCTGTCTCCCTTGACATTTCACGTGCCTTCGATACGGTCTGGCACCCCGCTCTGCTCAGCAAACTCTCCTCCTTTGGTATCCATGGAAATCTCCACGCATGGCTTGCAGTCTTCCTCTCCGGTCACAGTCAACGTGTGTCCCTGAATATAATTCTCTCATCTCCCTTTCCTGTTCAGACTGGAGTTCCTCAAGGCAGTGTTCTGGGCCCTGTGCTTTTTCTGGTATTCATCAATGATTTATCTGACTCTTTTGAAAATCCTCTCTATCTCTTTGCTGATGACTGCACTCTCTGCTGCTCCATATCTCATCCCTCAGATCAGCAGTCTGCAGCCTCCTCACTGTCTTCAGTCCTGGATAAAATCACAAAAACCGGTCAAACTTGTGGAACATGTCTTTCAATTCCAACAAATCTCACACTGTCATGATGTCTCTCTGAAAAGGCCGTCTGGAAAACCCTCCCATCTACTTTCACAATAATCCTCTCCAAGAAGTTAGTTCACTCAAGGTCTTGTGTCTCACCATCAACCATGATCCTTCCTGGGAAAACCACATTTCCAAGCTGGCCTCCAAAGCCAGTCGCGGACTGGGTATCCTCCATCGTGCAAAGTCCTTCCTTGGCACAACTGAGCTCCTCACCACATAAAAGGCTTTCATCCGCAGCTCAATGGAATACTGCTCTCCACTCTGGCCTGGTGCTCCTGCCTCACACCTAGCTCGGGTTCACGCTGTTGAATCCAAAGCATTCAGAATAATTGATATCTTCCGCGATGAAGCTGATTCTGAGGGCCTTTCACGCTCTTACCACAGGCAGGTTGATGGTCTTTCTGTCTTCCACCGACTCCTCTCCAGCCAAACTCCCCCAGCTCTGTCTCCCAAATATTCCTTCATGTCGCCCAATAACTGCCAGCAACCCTCTTCTGGTGAAATTGCCAAAATCAAGACTCTCTGCTCACCTTCACGCTTTCATTCATCGTTTCTCCCGCCTCCTTTAACAAACTCCCACACTCTATTCAATCCCATTCCTCCCTCCAGGTCTTCAAAACAGCTGTTCACCACCATCTCCTATCTTCCCCCATCCAAAACCTTGATCTTTTCTACCCCCGTTAATACACCCCAAATCCAAGTCTTTCAATATCCGAATTCATTCCTGAAATTCCTGGTAGTGTCAATTTGTTTTATACCGTGTATGCCCCTTCCCCTCCCCCACCTCACCTACCACCCTCCCTCCTCCACACCTCTCCCTCCCACAGATCTCCTGATGTCCCTGTTCTCTACTGTTGTATTTGTGTGCTTCCATCTCTCTCCCCATCTTGTCTCCCACTCCCTTTATTATATGTTTAATGTGTCTGTTTATGTATTGGGAAAAATCAAAGGGAGCAACCACATACTGGGAGAACTAACCTTCGACCCTACCTAACCAGCATGTCTTCAACCCTAATGCGAATCACACATAAACACCCTGAAGCTCACAGTTTTTTATACTTAAATACATCGAGATTGACTCCTATGCGTCCACGGTCCATGCTACCCTACACAGTTCAATCTCCACTATGGTATTTCATCACCTACTCCCACAAACATAACAATATGTTAAATAAAAGCTATTCTGTGTTGGAAACCTATAAATGTAATGTGTACATACGTAAGTCCACAAATGTGAGACCCTTTAAATTGAAGTTTAAGAGCCAAGTGGAAATTGAAGATCTTGTCACGTGAAACATTTCGGCCAAGTAGCACAAAAACATTTTAAAGGTCCTGAAAAAGTTTTCAAGTCAAGAGACCCATTTTCTCGATGGAATGTTATAACATCTCATCTGGGTAGTTCAATGATGTTGTTTGTAGGACCTCTGCTAATTAAAATTAATTTATATAAATTTCCATCAGGTGCAATCAATTATTGTAAATGTTAAATATGGTGGAAATTTTGACACCACGCACCTACCTGCCCCTTCCACTCTTTGGCTTCCCCTTCCTATATGTGCAGGTTTGACCGTCCTTCCTCTGCTGCCCTTTGAATTATGGATTGGGACTTCGTCTTCGCAATTTAATACCGTACTGTCAGAGCATCCTCTGCAGTGATAAAAAGCTTTGGCCGAACAGAAAGTACAGTAAATGCCATTATATGGAACACTTGTTATCATAAATTTCATGATAAGAAGGGTGCTTTGGGTGGACAATCCCTTTTAAACAAAAAATCTCAACTGAACATTATGAACAATGAAATTTAGAGTATTCATTAAATTTTTTAATCAATATTCATTCAGCCATTGTGGAAAAAATAAGATAATGATTATGGGCAGTGCTTTAAGCAATAGTATACAGTATTTAGCCAAAGGGAAGTCCAGGTCAATTAAAGTCATGGGATCAAATAATTTAATGCACAATGTAGTTTGTTTGTGCGGGGGACAGGGTTTTGCAGACACAGGAAACAGTTGTGTGTGTGGGGGGGGGGGGGGGGGGGGGTGCGTGTGTGTGTGTATGTGTGTTTGTGTGTGTCTCCAGGCCGAAACGTTTTTTTTTTACCATTTGAGCTGTTGTAATCAAATTGTCAACAAAGACTTATTATGACAATATGGAGAATCAAAAGTAATAATTATGTCAAAAGGTCAAAGGTCAGCATCACCTAAAATCAACAATTTTCATCCAAATGAGCTGAAATTTCAATTTGCCATTTGAGTTTTGTCAACACAGTTTCAACAAAGCATTATTTATGAGAATTTGGAGAAGGCAAATTAATAATTTGATCAAAAAGTCAAAGGTCAGCGTCACATAAAATCGTCGATTCTCATCCGATTGATCTGAAATTTTAAGAATTTGCATATTGGTTCACTGAATTGGTTTACTAATCAAAAGCTAGAAGCTGATTGTTTTGTTTTTTTAGATCAAAAGGTCAAAGGTCAAGGTTGCATAAAATTGGAAATTTTCATCCGATTGACTTGAAATTTGAGCAGGATTTGCATATTGGTTCAACAACAACAACAACAACAACATGCATTTTAAGGCCATTTTCCCTGCTAGAGCGGGGGTTAGCCTTGCGGTCCCCATGACAATCTTCTCCATTTTGCCCTATTTTCTGCATCTCCCCTTGTTAACCCCCTTGCCCGCATTTCTTCTTCGACTATCTTTAGCCAAGTCTTTCTCGGTCTTCCCCATCCTCTACTTCCTTCTACATTCATTTCCATCACTCTTCTCAACCAGTCACTTTCATCCTTCCTCAACACATGACCAAACCATCTCAACCTGTTCCTCTTCACAGCATCAATCACAGGCTCTATTCCCATCATCTTTCGCAATTCATCATTTGTCTTCCTCTCTCTCAACGATTGTACATTTTCATTACGTATTGGTTCACTGAACCATATTTCTTTCGAGGTCAAAAGGTCAATATCGCCTAAAGCCGTCAATTTTTTTTTAGCATTTTAAGCTGTTTTTGTCATGTTCAGCATACTGAAGAAGGAGAAGTCTGGATACAATGCGGACGCAGACAGGCGTTGCATTTTCAGATGCTTTCTGGTTTCATTTTTGTTTGGGGTGTGCGATGGCGCGGGGGGTAATATGGCATTCTCTAAAGATATATTGTGCTTGTGCGCCCTGAACGAGAGTGGCATTTATTTATTTATTTGTGAGGGTAGTGCAGGTATAATTAATTTTTGATGCAATGACCAGTCTACAAAACGTCTGAAAATTGTAATGAAACGGAACTGTATTGGGTTGTAATAACAGGGCATAGTACTTGTTACAATGTAATCTTCAGTGCTAATTAATCTGTTGCAGTGCAAATCTTCATAGTGTTGGTCTGCATTGGTGGACAAGTTAAACAGTGGATTTTATCAAAGTGAGAGCTGAAAAGAGCATGTTAACCTCCCTGGAAAATGATTTGTGACTGGTGCAGTCAGAGTATGGGGGTTGATGATAGGCCAATTATTGGATCAATACTTATTGGTATATTGGTATATATTTTTGCAATTCCTATATGTTTTGGAATGCATTGCACTGGCAGAAGATGATTCTTATGTCTGGACTGCAAGTTTTGCAGGTGCGCTTTGTGACCTCTTTACATCTGGATATTAAGGTCAAGTCATAGTAATTAGAAGTAATTAGTTTAACCATCAGAGGTGGAGGTTCTGAAGGTTTTGGAGAGTTTAAGGCTCAGCACTTTTGGAGATCAGTACTGTATTTCTTTTTCTCAAATAATTCCTGTTCTGATAGGATTTGTTCTCCGTTGTGCTCTTTCCACTGTAGCAGCATCACTTTGCCCTTGGTTTAGTAATATGTGAATAGGTCTTAGCTTTGGGTTAACGGGGTTTCCCGGCAGGGATTTTTGAGAGTTTTACCGTGGTACTTTAATAAAGAATTGACTCCGAATCCGAAAGTCTCGGACATCTTTTCTTCCACACTGGTGACCCTGGCATGATCCAAATGCGGGGATTAGGAGTTACAACCGCACAACCATTCACCGGGAATGATGAAACAGCCATTCCTAGATGCTCAACCAGCTTTGATAAAGCTGCCGCCATTGTGGCTTAATGACCCACAACTGCAGTTCGTGCAAACCGAAGCCCAATTCAACACCCGAAACGTTATTACTGAGTTGACATAATTAAAATACATTGTTTGGTCCTTGTCACCAGAGTATGCGATGTAGGTGAGTATTTTACCACAACCTCCAGCAAAGGCTCTGTACACGATCTTGACGATCACACTCATGAAGAGTAAGACTCCCTCTGAGCACAGCCGCGTTCAACAACTCCTTACAACAACTATCGGGGATGCCACTTTATGGTGGTTGTTGCCCCACAAATGCATATCAGGGGCCAAATCTTCCCCATTCTTCCCTGCTGCCCGGATTCGTCAGGGTAGCGCAGTCACGGTCAGAGTGCAATCGTTCCCCATGGACCGGCCCTTTCTCGCCCTTTTTTTCTCTTTTTCTCTCTCTCTCTCTCTCTCTCTGAAGGGGAGGGTACACCATTCTGGATGTCTGGATGTGGGGGATCTGGGGTTGACTTCTGTGAGATAGATCAGCTGTTTGCGTACTGTGGTCTTATTCAAGAGAACATATTTCGGCCTCTTCAAATTCCTTCGGATGCCTTTCAGACTGGACAAATTTTTCAATATTTTATCGATTAGGTGCATCAGCTATAAGATTATACGTCTGCTAAGTCGAAAGAGATGATATTCTAATTTCCAGTGCAAACATAGAAACACATCAGGAGCACTTAGTCTCCTCTTCAGCCATTTGCAGGACTTAGGCATCGTCATCAATCCCACAAAATGCATATTCAGCATTCCAGAGTTGAATTTCCTCGGCCACTGTGTCAACCTCTCAGGCATCCGTCCACTCAAGGAGAAGATGCAGATTATTTGGGATCCCAGTTACCATCATCTCAATGCAAAATGTGAGAGTTTTTGGCCTTCGTAAACTTATACCGTCGATTTATTCGAAATGCAAAGCCTGGTTTTGGTTTAACGGTTATGATGGCTCGCTTAAGATCTTAGGATCTTGAGTTTCAGGCCCTGTCGTGTTATTGAAATAACACCAGGTGTGTTGACTCAGCCTATCATCCTTCCGAGGTCGGCAATATAAGTACCAGCTTACTGATAACAAGGGCACTGCATCAGTGGTAGAGCTGCACTTCCAGAAAATAATAGAACCGGCAGCACTGGCTACATTCAAAGCAACAACTTTCAAACGCAGCCACAAAACTGTAGCCGATGAACGAGGTACTGACGCATGGTAAACACCGTGAAGTGTTCCGATTGGCAGAGCCAACCTTGTTAGCATTCCACAACATCAATGACGCCCTGTCCAGAGCCTCACTCCCGATTCATCCGAAGCAAGAGGCACTAACATGCCTCATGGTAGACACGTCTGAGGTCGCGGTGGGTGCTACCCTTCATCAGTTGTCGATGCTGACGGGCATCCACTGGCTTTCTTCTGGCATACAAACCAAGCTGTTGAATACACAATGTCACACTCTTTTAGTCATTAATTATGAAACTGCAAACTAGTCACAAACTATTCTAATGGACTGGAAGATTTTAAATGTGTACGAATAACCATCAAGAGCCTCTTTCCATCCTTACCGTTTCAAAACGAGATAGTTTGCTTGCGGCGATTGCCGCCATTTTGATATTCAGGATTACCTTGATCTTGTATCATCCAAACATCCATTCCACTCGATTTAAAAAACGAAAATCAGTACGAAAAGACCCCAAGATTGTCTTTCTAGCCCTACGGTTCAAAAGTTATATGATGTTTTAAAATGCTACGTTTAATATGGTGGCCATGTTGAAGTTGGACATTTTGGATATAAAAACGAGGTCAGAGAGTTTGGTAACCAGTCTCATTGGATTCAACAGGTCAGAGTCCTTCAGAAAAAAGTTGTTGAGAGATTTGGCAAAGAATGTCGACTACTTGAATTTCTCACACACTTATGCCAGAGTAGGAACTACCATATTTCCCTTCCTACAGGGAGGAGAGAAATATTGTTTTTATTTCTTCCTTTATTTCTTCATGATAAACTATAACAATGCGACTGTGTCGCCAATATGCCTCCGCATAGTCCCACAACGGGTAGATGCCATCACTCTGCATATGTATGTGTAGAGGATCACGTTTGTGAAGTTTCGTGTTGATCGGATAAGGTTCGTTTTTCTATCCAAGATGGCTGCCAAACCACGTGACCTATGACATCATTTTCAAACTATATGCAACAGTGCTGCTCGATGATATTTGTAAAATTTCACATCGATAGGGTGAGCAGTTTCAGAGATATAATTATTTAATATTTTCCTTTAATTTCCATATGGCTGCCAAACCATTTGACCTATGATGTCATAAATTTAATATTTCAATACAAATGGGTCATAGATCATGTGCATGCAATTTCAGATTTTTAGGATAAGGAATTCGATTCAAACATTTTTGGCTGGTATACCACTTCACCTATGATGTCATCATTATCATGCTTTTTCCCCCATTGGGAGTACTTGACAATGTGCCAAGTTTCAAATGTTTCCATTCAGTAGTTTCTGAGAAATAATTTTTTAATTTGCTTTTAATCTGGTGGCTGCCATACCACGTGACCTATGACATCACAATTATCATCAAAACATTCTGCATGGGTGTCGCTCCTACCCTGAAAGTTGCGTCTCAATCGGACATACGGATGCTGAGATAAACGAGGTTTAGCCCGTGCAGACGGACGGACAACCCGGAACATAATGCCTCCGGCCACTTTGTTGGCGGAGGCATAAAAAATGCAAATCTATATATAAAAAACACAGTTTGTTTGTTTGTGTGTTACCTATAGACTCCTAAACGGAGAAGCTCACGTACTTGATTTTTGGCATACACATGACCATTGGGCCCGGGAAGGACTTGGCCCACTTAAAAATGACCTCCGATGACAAGATCCATATTTTTAAATTCATATTTAACTTAGCGCGTTTCAGCGAGGAACATTATACACTGAATCGCAGGCAGTGCCACAGCAGCGCGCTGATTCGCTCAGAGTGATCACGTGATGTTCCATCCTCGCCGCCAGACCACTGAACTGAAAATATATCGAATGACCATTGCCATTCACACCACACAGGAGGAGATGCAGCTACCGGGCGCCATCTTGGTTGGCACTCGATGCTGGGCGATGGTGATTTCCATCATGCGTTTGCACGTAATTCAGAGCGAAAAGCGATTGCGTTTTTTCACCTTTTGTGCGATCGTGTTTTGTGTCGATTTTTGTCGATTTTGTGCGATATGAATTAAACGTCTTTGAAACAGCTGTGAAACGTCTTTCCACAACCCTTCCGTAACCGATTGGAGCAGTTTATTGCCGCACAAAATGGCATTTTAACAGTTGTCTGGCTTTTAAAATCTGGGACATGTTCAAAACAAACAAGATCCGCGAAGCGAGTCGGTCGAGTCGAGCGAACCAAGATGGCGACACGGCGGCTACACTTTTCACGGAGTATGAGCGTTCTATATATTTTCAATTCAGTGCGCCAGACTCGCTCACGTACTTGTTTTTTGGCATAGACATGGCCATTGGGCCTGTGCCAGAGCAGCTCACTGATTCGCTCAGAGCAATCACGTGATGTTCCATCCTCGCCACCAGAATCGCACCATATATCACGGTGTAATTTGTGCGAGGCTCTCGTCCGAGCGAGCTTGAGCCGAGAGGGCGAATGTACGGGTTGGGAATGTACGGGTCTCCCTTCCCCCGCCCGGCAATGCCGGTACTGGAGGGCGTCATAGGATCGGTGAGTCTCCGAAATCTGCTTCGTGCTGTTGTCGCGAAGATGCAGGACGATGTCGCGATTGTTGTACTGCTCTCCGACCATGAGAACTGCAACATCATTGTTGAATGGCCCTCCCCTCCCCTTCCCCCTCCCCCCTCCTTTCCCCTCCCTTCCCCCCTCCTCTTCCCCTCCCCTTCCCCATCCCCCCTCCCCCCTCCTTTCTCCCCCCTCTCCCTCCCCCCTCCCCTCCCCTCCTGCTGCTTCACATTCCCCACCGAAACCGCCTCTCCCGGGTTTATATAGCACCACAGAATGATCCTGGACGTTTCGGCAAATGTGATTCTAGTTAATACTGGAACCTTCCATCTTAGACGTAGCGAGAATCTTCCGGCACTTTCCATGAAGCAGTTTACCGGTAGAAGACTGCCCCCCACAGTCAAAATAAGCTCATTACATCAATTTCATCATGTAACAATTGATTTTAATCGTTAATTTACATGCATTTACCAATGTCCATGCACAAATACAGTACCCAACATATACTGGCCATAATAGCTAGCTTTCAACTGACAGTGTGTGCATATGTGTGTGTCTGTAACATTCCATTTCACCCATTGGTTTGACAGATACCCTGATCCCACCCCCTCCCACAATTTAGCTTTGTAAAAAAGTAAAGCGTAAAGTCGGAAAAAAAGTAAAGCGTAAAGTCGGAAAAAAGTAAAGCGTAAAGTCGGAAAAAAAGTAAAGCGTAAAAAGTAAAGTCGCCATGTTGGTGCTTCCTGCTATGCGAAGAAAAAGACATCTTCACAGCTTTCACATTCATGATCGCCATGCCCTCCCTATAAGTTTTCACTTCATTTTAAAACGACCAAAGTGACAGTTTATAGGTTATGAGGATTTTTAGCCGAAAGGCATCACCAGCCTTGTGAAGATTGGCCTCAGCAATCGAGGCAGCCGTCTGTTGATTTGTACACCACCCAAAGAAGTATGTGGCATTCTCTCAAGCAGGGCTTAAATCCATGTTATTATAAAAGGTCCAACAATCACACAACATACCTTCATTTCTGATCCAATCGTCTTCAAATTTGGAAGCAATGTACCTTGTGCAATACTTGTGCAATTTAAATTGTGCAATACAAACATTCAAATATTTTTGAGGGGGGATTTTGGCTCTCTCGTTACGATTTTAAGGGGTCCAAGGTTTAACCCTGAAAATTACATTTTGCTCTCGTATTCGAGTCTATAGAGATTAAATTTGGCAAAGAGGTCCCTTCAAACAGCCCATGTAGGGAGGGTAGAAATATTTCGGATTATAGTTGTTTACAGGATTATACAAAGGAGACTGGTGTTGGCTTCGCGGTTAGGGTGCCGGCTTGGGATCCTGGGATCCTGGGTTTGAATCCTGGTCCATCGCTCAATTAACACCAGGGGGGTTGATTCAGCCTGTCATCCTTCCAAGGTCGGCAAATTGAGTACCAGCTCACTGGTAATTCCCTGTCTGTTGCAAGAGGCGAATAACAGGGTTGGTGGCAGGAAGGGCATCCGGCCATAAAACATTGCTTCAAAAAGGGGACCACGGTGCCCAAAAAAGGGCCAACCCCCGCTCTGCGGGGAAAAATGGTCTCTAAAGGTGGTTGTTCAGGATTATACAAAGGTGAAAGTTCAAATCGGTTACAAAAGTAAGGGTTTTGGCTTGCCAAGCTCCTGTATTTCAACCAATGCAGAGACAAATTGGAAAAATGATACATTACTTCATTCCCTGTAGTGTAGCAGCATAGCAAACCTGTTGTGCATTTTGTGATACAAGCACCAAATTTGGCACAAATGTACATTAATATGTTGCGAACATTTTCAGATATTGGGCCACTTGAAATTCCGTAATTTTTTTTTTCAAATTTTTTCAAATTTCGTAATTTCAAATTTTTCGGGTGACACCGTCACAATTTCGGTCTTCGAGGCCGGCCGATATAGTGGGGCGGCTTAGCCCAAATATTCAAAAGAATTGTGCATTTTGTGATACAAGCACCAAATTTGGCACAAATGTACATTAATATGTTGCGAACATTGTGTGGTCAGCAATGAAGACGAGAGTCTGAATTACATGTATGCAAAAGACCTTGTGAACCAGTGAAGCAAATACACGGGTAAGCATGAATTAAATCTAGGGCATGATATAATTTCCATGATGTTTACCTCTACACTCAATGGTGGAAGGAGGTAATGTTTTGATCCCAGCTTGTCTGTATGTCTGTTTGTCTGTTAGTCCACAAAATTCCAGACAAAGCTTGTAGTAGTGGTAGTTGTAGTGGTAGTGGTGATAACAGAAATTGTTATATAGAACTGAACTTATATTATTATTATATGCAGAAAATAACTTCATTTCTATATGCCCTGCAGTGGACAGGTTAATTGGTTTATGCACTGAAGGGGTCACCCTGGTGTGCACTGCTGTGTTCTGCCTCACTGAGTTGTTCAGGTATGATGTACTCAGCACAAGCTTCCGGTCGGCCCGGAGGTGGGGGTGCGGGGCCTGTCACGGAACGTCAAAACAAACGGCCTGCCGGGGCCGCCCAAAAGTCGGGCGTGAGGGGCGCGTCCACTAATGGAACGCCTCTCGCTTCCCAGATCGAGGGCCACGTGGTCAGGAGAACCTCGTCCCTTCCGGTCACACTTTGCCTATCGGCCGGCCTCGAAGACCGAAATTGTGACGGTGTCACCCGAAAAATGTGAAATTACGAAATTTGAAAAAATTTGAAAAAAAAAATTACGGAATTTCAAGTGGCCCAATATCTGAAAATGTTCGCAACATATTAATGTACATTTGTGCCAAATTTGGTGCTTGTTTCACAAAATGCACAATTCTTTTGAATATTTGGGCTAAGCCGCCCCACTACTGCAGATGTAAGTCGACAGATATTAGTTTGGTGCTATTCCTTAGATTCCTCAGGGACCAGAGGTCAAAATATGACATGAAATTAAAGTTTCTTGTTTGCCAAACATTTATCTTTAAAGCAATCCAGGCAATAAAATTTGCAATATGATACGTTGCCATAGCCCACATAAATAAACACCTTTGGAGGCCATTTGCCCCCCCCCCCCGCAGAGCAGGGGTTTGCATTTTTTGGGCACCTTGGTCCCCTTTTTGAAGCAATGTTTTATGGCCGGATGCCCTTCCTGCCACCAACCCTGTTCGTCACCTTTTGTGACACCTTTTGTGACACGCAGGTAATTACCAGTGAGCTGGTACTCAATTTCCCGACCTCGGAAAGATAACAGGCTGAGTCAACCCCCCTGGCATTAATTAAGCGATCAACTGGGATTCTGAACCCAGGATCCCGGGATCCCAAGCCGGCACCCTAACCGCTAAGCCAACACCAGGTTTACATAGAATAAAGCAGGTATACATTTACCTGGGAGTGTCTTCTTTTCAATTTTCATGGATCAAAAGTCAAAAAGCCTTACCATTTACACCTATCCAGGCAGTACCTAGCATAAATATACCTTGTCAAATCCGATTCAGAATAAATCAGGTGAACATTGGTCACGTGTCTTCCTTTTGATTTTACAGGGTTCTACAAGTGCATAGTGAGAGAGGAGGAACTTACAGCATTCCCTTGCAAATTTTTGTGATTATAGTTAGTATATTAATTAATATTTAATTTCCTTATGCAGAGGGGAAATATATACCTGTAAAGATGAAATAAAGAAATCAGATATTTGGAAGATAAAATAGGAATTAAAATATTTTGGAAAGTAAATGTTGTGTTTCGCGTATTAGGGCATCAAATACGCTCTAGTAATTCATCGAAAGTATTAGGGCATAAAAAACATCAAATCTTCTATTTCTCATTTCTGAAATGTTATGAAATATCAACATGTCAGTCGCTGAACTCTTCAAGTCAATGACAAATTCATTGATACCACAACCTGATAGTTTGCACATGGATTTGATTTCCATACAATTCCAGTGAAATAAATCAGGCAGACATTACTACTTTGGTGTTAGAGTGTATTTTAACTCGTGTGGAATGTAGGTTACGCCAAATAAGAAAATATATTCGAAGCCTTCAATTCCAGCTCATTTTGCATTATAAATAAATATATGGCTCTGCGTTGAGCTCGGAATAGAGTTCAGGATTCTTGGGAACCCGGAGAGCACTTTTGAACCATTCGACCGACCACCCAGCGAGGAAAGAGCAGGCCGAACAGCAGCTGGGTGCTCCTTGTGCTGGAATGCACAATGGGACTCGACTTGATTTGACTGTAACAAGATGCACCGACAAGAGTGTTTGTGCAGCTTTGAAAATTAGAACACTAATTTTTTTTTTTCAGCAACAGCGTAACCCTTTCCCAGTGTTCTAACATGGAAGTACAAGTGGAATGGCATTCTCGAGAAACACATGTGTTGCTAAAAGTATAGTATTCTGCTCAGCAACACTAATTGATTGGTGGACATTCTACATTTGATTAAAAATAGTGTATGAGGCCAATAAAAATTTCATTTCATTGATTAAGAAACTATTTTATTGATAAAATAACTTTTTCTTTCCAAGTCTAAGACAATATACAATTAAATATTCAATATATATGTCCATTTCACTTGTCAGCAACAAAATGACTTCCAGCAAAGTAAAAAAGGAAGATGTAATCTAGCAATAGTTATTTGCTTTTAATTACCATAAACATATATTATTTATCTACTACATGAGAGGGATGTCTGTCTGTCTGTCTGTCTGTGTCGCCATTTTTCTGTGTCGCAATTTTTCTCAAAGATGGCTGAACTGATCTTCGTCAAACTTTCAGGGGTTCATCAGTTAGTGCCTGGGAATGTTTTAGACAAAAAAAAAACAAAAAAAAAATTGGAAAAAAAAAGATCGTTTTTTTGGAGTTTCAAATAAATAATTGCTCGATAGTGCCTAAGCCTTTTAATATTAATGACAGTTATATACAAGTGCAAATACGAATAAATAAATACAAAACAATCACCAGACATTTGAAGACAAATAAATCAAACAATTCCGGAAGTGTACGAAGTTGGTCGGGCGGCTTTTTCTTATTCCTGTTCGGCATCACACTCAACTCAGAAACGTGATGAACGCCACATTCACCCAACAGCATATATATGAACCCCCTCCCCTTCACCCCCTCCTCCCCTTCCACCCTCTCCCACCTCCCCTTCCCCCTTTCCCGCCTCCTCCCCTCCTCTTCCCCCCATCCCCCACTTCCCTTCCCTTCTCCCTCCTCCCCTGCCCGGAAACGCCGGGTACTTCTGCTAGTACCAAATATAAAAGTCCTTTTCATGTTGATGTTAAGTAAGGGTAATGCTGCAGTAGCCTTGGTTGTGTGAAGCTCTGTGCAGATGTGGAATGAATTTTAGATTGCTTTCACTACAAACCTTTAGCTTTTTTCATAATATAAACGAGAAAGAAAGCCTTTTCATGTGCATAAATTGCGATAACATCATATCGGGTTCTACATGCTGTGAGTAGCCTTGGTAATGGAGATTTATAAATGCAAATATTTATCTTCAAGAAAGCAGTGACGGCTCATCTCGGCACCCTCATTACTGAAATGACCTGAGTACCATGAACGTTTGTACTTGTTTTCGAACCCTCTTTGTGTCAAACCGATTTCCAACACTTGATCCTAGGTTTTCCCGTCACCTTGGCCTCCAAGCTGGGGAGGGTTTGCAAAGAGAGAATGCTTCCTCCATAATATAATCCACATATTTTAGAGGAGATATATATATATATATATATATATATATATATATATATATATATATATATATATATATATATATATATATATATATATATATATATATATATACATATATATACATATATATACAGACTTGGCATTTAATATGGAATATTTTTTTTGTGGGGGTGAACTTACTTTTCAAGATGATTTAGAACCAAAAGTTCATTGGAATTATGTTGAAATTATTCTAGATTTTGTTAATGTGACTTTTAAAAGAAACAAAAACCACATTTGACATTTCAAAGCAAATAAATTGATCCTTGAAAGTGATGTAAACTGATATCGAACTCAATTCACGGACAGTACTGTGTTAAACTTCTGTGCGTTTTCCAGAAGTATCTCTTTATTTTGCACATTAGCCAATTTTTTTTTAAACAAAAACAAAAGTTAAATTACGACTGGGATTACGGACAGTAAAATTACAGTTCAGTACTTCGTGTAACCCCCACGAGCATTCAGGAGAGCACGTACACGTTGAGGCATGCTGTTCACGAGATTTGCCAAGGTTTGGACAGGAATCGCTTGCCATGCAGTTACAATAGCCTGCTGCAATTCACGCACAGAGGCAGGCTGCTGGTCCAAGTTGTCGATTTGACACGTTAATTCTGCCCACAAGTTCTCTATCGGATTCATATCCGGGGACATGGCAGGCCACTCCATATGCTCTACACCACGGTCAGCAAGAAAGTGTTGGATCATGCGAGCACGATGAGGCCGTGCATTGTCATCTTGGAAGACAAAGTTTCCTCGAAAGGCTGCACGAGCAAATGGAAGCAATGTTTCTTCCAGAATGGCCCTGTGCTTGAACTGGTTCAGGTTTCCATTCAGAACAACCAGGTCGGTTTTGCCCCCTGCATGAAAAGCAGCCCAAACGGTCACCCCACCACCTCCAGCTTGGACTCTTGGCACTACACAATCTTCGTTGTAGGCTTCATGCACTTGTTTGCGCACTCGGACATGGCCATCTTGACGATAGACCAGAAATCTAGACTCGTCACTGAAGATCACGTGATTCCAGTGTCCTGGCTGCCATCGACGGTGCTCTCTGGCCCACTGCAATCGGCGCTGGCGGTGTTGTCTGGTCAGACTTGGCTTTCTCAGGGGACACCTGGCACGATAGCCTGCTTGAACCAGTCGTTGGTCGACTAGCCTTCTGGATACAGGCACATTTGTCAGTTGCTGCCACTCAGCCCTAAGCCGATTAGCTGACTTGGTACGGCCATTGCGGACTAACCGGTGCAGCTGGCAATCATCCCTCCTTGTGGTTCTGCGGGGACGTCCTGGCCTCGGTATTGGAGTAGGGACACCCCTCTGAGCATTTCGTTTCAGGATCTTTGACACCTGACCTTGAGTGATGCCATACTGCCAAGCAATAGCACGCTGTTTCATGCCGGAATTTCGTAAAGCCACCACTAAATGAGAAACAGCATTGTCGAGATGACGGACCATCTCCAGGGGAAGCGGCAATAACTTTTGTAGATGTGCAGCAGTTGTTTTCCACTAATACAGAATGCAACAACCCTTATATACCCGATTGTGAAGCCAATCGTCAAATGTACCTGTCCGTACATTTTGTCACGCCACCTGTCATATAATCCTGTTATTGACTTCTTGCTGCGACAGACAATCAGTGAGATGGTTCTTTTAACAAAGACATCACCAAAGGGTAAAATAAACTCACCAGATTGATATACCGAGTTCAGAAAGTAAACCCAAGTCAAGAAAAAAAAAAAATTCCATATTAAATGCCAAGTCTGTGTGTGTATATATATATATATATATATATATATATATATATATATATATATATATATATATATATATATATATATATATATACTGTATATACATATATATATATATATACTGTATATACATATATATATATATATATATACTGTATATACATATATATATATATATATATATATATATATATATATATATTGTAACGGATTTCAGAGACGGCACTCCCCTTAGCAAGGGGGGTTTAATCCCCTTGGCCTTTTGAGCCGGCCGTCTCTGGTCCTGGCACTTGTCATGCTCCTTTGCGAGGTGGGATTGATCAGGGTTATTGGTCAAGGTGTTCTCCCGAATACCTTCACCATTCCCTCTGCAAAACAGGCAGACAAGTACCGCTCGAAACTACGAACAAGATGGTATTTGCCGAGCGGGTTAGCAGTCCGCGGTTCGAGCCGTTAGCAAAGACTAACCCGATTCATAAGCGTTGGCCGAAATCGCGCCACAGGAACGCAATTGACAGAAATCACGAAAGCGATCGGATGAGAATGAAAACCAAAGAATTAGGAGGAACAGAGATTTATTATTATTTACAACGAACCAAAGAAAGTAGGAGAACGAAGTTATTTACAGAAAAAGAACAGAAGACACAGTGCAATTCTTAGTTTATACAGGCTTACTTATTCCCAGAGACAATACAGACAGAATGAACTCACGTACACGAAAGGGGAAGATGGATGCCAGGGATCGATGGCATGGGATGGCAGCAAGGCTGGGTCCAGGCAGGAGGAACCGCTCGGGGCCTCGGGCCTCAGCGGGACGCGGGAAACAGCTCCGCGGCTGCATCGTCGCAGCGTGGGCTCAGCGTGGTAACTCCTTCAATCGACACAGCTTCAGCACAGCTTGTAATTCCTTTGGCCAGCCCAGCTCCTGCTCACGACCTTGCCTTGGAATTTCAAAGTCTCTCAGCCTGAACCTTCTTAACTCAGCCTTTGAACGCCAGCTTTGTCTCCAACCTTTCTCCTCAGCTTGGCACTCTCTCTCCACAGAACTCGACTCGGTTCGCGCTCCCTCACGCATCTGCCGTGGGGGCTTCACGCAACAGGTTTTATAACCCTGCCCGTGGAACTTTCACGAACCTGCTCGATGTTTCTCTCTACGCCCTCTCAAGCCATGCCCACTCACTCCTGGTTGGTGGATCGGGGCTGGCTGACTCCTCCTTAGATGACGAGGGCTCTCTGGCTCCACCTTTGATGATGAAGTGGGGGCCACGCCCTTCTTCTCCGAGATGGGGCACATGGGCAATGGCGGCTTGGGGCAATTAAACGAGCCAACCCAAAGGGGGCAGCGAACGCTGCTTCATTGGCACTTTTTAGGAGGCCATGGGGATACCGCAGGGGATCTATCTTATTTGATTGATGCAACGTAAGGTCAACTAGTGGAAACATAGCCTTACCTGACACACATAATAAGGATATAACTATGGAGAGATCCTATGGTTCGCTACGTGGTGCGATGGACTAACTACGGTGCGATTATTTCATTTAACAGCCAATTAAGGGGAAATGTACACAGGGGTTATTTATAAGGAAATTTACTACTAAATTGACAAAGTGAAGGTTCTAAAAACTGCATTACAGCACCCTCATTCCTCACGGGACGTCCCGGCCCGAAAACTTTAACTTAATGTGGCACGCAGGTGTAATTTCCCTCTACAATTAATCTGACCCTGAGTGCGACAGTTTTAAAACACAAATAAATATGTCCCCCTATTACGTTGCATCCTACCTAACAGATTCACGCCCACAGTTAACCGAATTGCGGAATTAATTTTCAAACTACACATGAATGGTGGGGAGCATTATTTACAAGTGACATTATTTGACTATTTACAAAACCGCAACCCAGGACCTGTCATTTTTCTTTTTAGGAGACAAAAAGAATCCTGTGGGAGGGAGGAGACAGCATGCACTGCATCGACGCACCACCTCACATGCCCAGGGGATGGAGAATTGAGATTCTGTCATACATCCCCGGGCATGCAAACACCAAAGCACCAATAAAGAGCACCAATAATAAACACCAAAGCACCATCCAGTGCACAGTCATCACATTTCAAATAAGGATGAAGGATGACATCTTCTCCTCTCTGCCGATGTCTCTGGGCGACTTCTTGCTTGGCGACTTGCTGCCTATTTGAAAATAATAAAAAGCACAAAAACGTGTCCACTGTGTTTTTTTAATTATTCCCAGCAGGGGGCCAACTATGGTGGTCCACCTGCATGGCTTAGGTGCCACCGTGACCGTGGTCCGCAAGCAAGGATTCCCAGCAGCGATGCCAGGCCCCAAAACGTGGGGTCCATAAATGTGGTGCTCGGCCACAGAATGTGGTCCATATGGTGGTGCATCGCTGCAAGACGTGCGGTCCATAAGTGGTGCATGGATGCAGGCAGCTGGTTGCGGGGATTCGGGCACACAATTGCGGCTCCCGCACGCTCCCCATCAGTGCCCAAAGAGCACCATGGGTGGGGAAGGAAGACAAAGCAGCAGTGTTAGCGGGGGAGGGGGGGTAAGGTCACAAGGGTACACATCAATCAAGGTAATGCAGAGCGCGAGGTGCGCACGAAGAGCGAATTGAGAAAGCTCATCCCTAACGTATGCCACCCCCTCTGTCACCTACTCTACCCTTGCCCTTACCCCATATTTACAAAATCTACACATTTACAATTCCTCTCTATCGTCACGTCTTCCCCATATCTCCCCTAATCCAAATTCGTACCAATCCCTCTAACCAACCAAATTTGCCATCACCAATTCATCATCAATCCTCATAAGGAGGGAGAGATGGAACAACAACACAATGTCACACCCACGTCATGATGCGTCTCACAATCCAAAACACTTGCAACAAAAAATATCCAAACCACGGCATGGCGTGGAGCACTGTCGTCACCTCAGGTGAGTGGGTGCAGATGGTGCGAGGAGATTCTTAATCCTAACTACTTTCTAAATGACATTAACACACTTTACACTACCCGGGGTCTTTCCCTGCCAAACCATTGGCCGTCTTATTCTATGCGGTTCTAAAAACCAAACTCCCATTGACCATCTGTGGCGCTCACCAATTTGGGGTCTCACTCCTCCGATTCAACTCCCTGTGCCTTCGCACAATTTCTGGGCTGAGTCGTGTGGCTCCCCTAACAGGTCTACTCCCTGGCACTTACCCCCTCGGTGCCCTCTCTGGCACTGGGCTACCCGGGTCCGTCCGCCGGATCCTCGGGCCCCATCCACAACAACTCTACTGGCTCCCAGAGCCTACCTGCGGCCTCACCTGGCCGACGGACTAACAGTGGCGGAGCGCTCAACCAACCATACCTTTAACAGGCCACATGCCCAGCCATTTCCACATCACTAATGCACCCATCCAAACACCATTCTTCCACACGCACCACAGATGCCAATATCCAAGCACAATTTACCTATACCCTCTACCTAACTCTTAAACTACCCTCCCCGGGTATTCGTGATGGGGGTCCATCCTCCCCATCCACTCCTTCGCACCATCCACTCCACTCCACAATTTCCACCATACTCATTCCACACCATCCATTCCATACTCCATTTACTCCAGACCATTCATTCAACCATTCTCCATACACCTGTTCACTCACTTTCACACCTGTGCACACACACCTGGTGCCACCTGCACCCTCCTTCCTCCCAGGCTTCTTCATTCCATACAATGAGCAATCACAATTATTCACTCATACACTACTCCACACACTTCCTTGACACACACAGCACCATTCACGAGCATTGCCTCATTTGCGCACGACCAAGATTCTCACACACACGGCATCATCTAACTACCTGGTGCCCTTCTAAACCTCGCGCTTCCCAGTCGCCCCTTATATTATCGCGCTCCCTCGTCGTTATAATCCACTAATCTGCTACGTCCCCTCTACTGGTATAATGTCACAACTTAACCCTACAGTTATTATTTCATTTAACAGCCAATTAAGGGGAAATGTACACAGGGGTTATTTATAAGGAAATTTACGACTAAATTGACAAAGTGAAGGTTCTAAAAACTGCAACAATATATATATGTGTATGTGTGTGTGTGTGTATATATATATATATATATATATATATATATATATACATACACACACATACATATATTGTTACATTTGTGGGGGGGTAGTAATGAAATACCTTAGTCCAGGTAGAAGTGTATAGATTACCATGCTCTGAATATCGTGTAAGAACACCTTGATGTAAATAAGTCAGCTCGGTGTGTCCGGATTGAGTGTGACATATGGCCATACAGAGGGTGGCTCTTGTGCTATGTAGTTAGGGTTTAAGGGTAAATCCCCTGCATGTAAGTGCCTCTGTGATTTTTCCCTTGTTCCTTATGACACAACACTACACACACGACCAGCCAAGCGATCGGCGCATACAGTCACGTGAAAAAGTAAGTACACCCCATGAAATGTTTTTAAAATCTTTTTAACATATGTGGACATATCAATATTTTATCTTCATTTAAACAGTATCTACAGATAAAGGTGATCTAATTGAACAAAAAACAATGAAAAAATAGACTTTGCAATAATTTAATCAACAAAAAATTGTTGCACAGCAGGCTCAATTGCATGCACAGCTCGTTTCAAATCCCCCCACATCTCGATGGGATTTAGATCCGGGCTTTGACTTGGCAATTCCAGAACCCTCCATTTCTTTCTTTTCAGCCATTCCTTGGTGGATTTACTGGTATGTTTAGGGTCATTGTCATGTTGCAAGGTCCACCTTCGGTTGAGCTTCAACTCTCCGACAGATAGCCTCACATTATCCTCAAGCACCCTCTGGTACAATGAAGAATTCATAGTGGATTCTATGATGGTGAGCTGCCCAGGCCCTGATGCAGCAAAGCTGCCCCAAAACAAAATATTTCCACCACGATGCTTTACAGTTGGTATCAGGTTCTTGTGGTCAAATGCTGTCTTTGGTTTTCGCCAAACATGTCTTCTGGTACTGTGGCCAAATAGCTCTACCTTTGACTCATCTGTCCAGAGCACATTGTTCCAGAAGTGCGGGTCTTTGCCTAGGTGTTCATTGGTAAACTTTAGTCTTGCCCTGATGTTCTTTCTGGACAGCAAAGGTTTCCTCCTGGCACACCTCCCATGTAGATCAAATTTGTGCAGCCTCTTTCTAATGGTAGACTCGTGCACTTTGACATCAACAGTGGCAAGAGCTACCTGTAGGTCCCGTGATGACATTCTGGGGTTCTTAGAGACTTCTTTCAACATCTTGCGGTCTGCTCTCGGGCTGAACTTGCTGGGGCGGCCAGGCCTGAACAAGTTGGCAGTTGTTTGGAATCTTCTCCACTTGTAGATGATCTTCCGGACAGTCGAATGATTGATTTCAAATTGTTTGGAGATCTTTTTAAATCCCTTCCCAGACTCATAGACATCTATAACCTTCTTTCTGAAGGCCTCAGAAAGCTCTTTTGATCTAGGCATGGTGATGCCACACACTTCAACAACAAAGAGCAAACCAAACTAAATGTCTGAGGTTTAAATAAGACAGGTTCCTCCAAGATCCTCTCTAACAATGTTCTAATCATTTGCACCTGAGCTGGTGCACCTAATTCTAATTTTAGGTATTTGAAGTAGTGATAAATGTCGGGGTGTACTTACCTTTTCCACATGCGAAATTTGCATTTATGTTTATTTAAATTATACAATGGACTACAAAATGTAAATGTTTCAAGATATTTGTTTTGTTATATCACCTTTATCTATCAATATTGTTGAAATTGTTATGTTATATCACAATCCACTTTTTTGAAATACCAACTTCTGTCCTGGAAGTCCTTGGTGTCCTTGTGTTTTATACTTCTCCCTCCCCCCCCCCCCCCCTTCCCACGCCTCCTCACCCCAAGCCCTCTCCCTTCCACACATCTCCCTGCTCTCAAATGTTGTGTTTGTGTGCTTCCCCTTCTCTCCCCATCTTGTCTTCCGCTCCCTCTTTTTATATATTTTATTTGTCTGGTTGATTTGTTTGTGAAGTAAATGTTAGCTCTTTCACGAGCCTCGATTCAGTATACAAAAAAAAAAGAAAAAAAAAAGAGGATCAAATAGCTGTATGTTGAAATATGTTGAAAAAGTCAAAACTTTGCATGGGGTGTACTTACTTTTTCAAGTGACTGTAGTTGGAACGATTCTTCTGTTGTTGGAAGCATTTCCAGAGATTTCTTGCCTTTGGAAAATACATCATGCCTGCCCTTATTCACGCCACCAGATGGATCTGGCACATTGTACAAGCGACAAACAAACTCTTCCGTCTGTTTAAAGCCCCGATCTTGACCAAGTCCTTCGAGCAGGTGTGGATGTTCAACATACACTTTCCATGCGGCCTTCTTCCTGACACCCGTAAACGACGAACATGTGTCGCAACCAGTGACAGCGTGAAAAACAAGTATATTTTCAATGACTGGTTGAGATAACTTCTTGACGATTTGGTGGACTGGATAGCATTTCAGGTCTTCTGCTGATCCACCGATCATCCATACTTCCACGTCCCTGGAGACAAAGAAGTGAAGGAGCATGAGAAGCACATCTGTATCCCTACATATCACCTGGAGTCTACCAAAGCCCGCATCAGCAGCATGGAGGCCATGTAGGATCAAACGAGTGCCGGCTTCTTAATGATTCGCTGACAATTTTTGACAATAGACACATTCAACTGTAAAAATGAAAATCGAGGAAAACGCCATTTTTTCCATGAAATTCCCATGTTTTATCATGTAATTCCAAACTTACAGACATCAATTGTGTTCAACCTAACAAGGCCATGGCTTATATACTTATTTTTTCTGAAAGCCGATGAAATGTAGATTAAATGCGTATTAAAGTCAAAAATAGTCATTTTTGACCATATATGGTCAAAACTGACCATTATGTCCGAAATATGCAAATTTGAGCGTGGCATCCACCCCAATGTTATTCAGGAAGGTATTCTGAAGATAAGTGGTGTGGTTGCCAGCTTCGAACAAAAAATGCAATGCTAAGTGTTTTTTAGGCTTGCTGGCTGGCTGCCTATTACATTTTTATAAGCAATTTAGGTTGAAGAATTAGGGTGAAAAAATATTGTTACGGTTTTTAGAACCTTCACTAGTAAATTTTAGTAAATGTTTCCCTTATAAATGTTCCCCTGAAAATAACCCCATCAATTGGCTTGTTAAAGATCACACCCTCGTTAGTCCGTGTACAACACGTAGCGAACCATAGGACCTCTCCGTAGTTATTTCATTATTATGTGTTTCATTTAAGGATCTGTTCCCAATCGTTGAATCTGCGTTGCATTAATCAAATAAGATAGGCCCCTTTCAATTTCCCCAATCGCCTCACCCGCGTCTCCGCAAAGTAACAGTCGAGCAGCGTTCGCTGCTCCTTGCCTTGATGCGGTGTTGGCCCCAAACCGCCATTAGCCATGCGGTCAAGCCGAGGAAGGAGGGGGCGGAGCCGCCAGAACAAGGTGTGGCACGTCGACTCGTCATCGGAGGTGGAGTCAGAAAGCCCTTACCGACCAACCAGGGCTGGCGAGGTACCATCGCGGGCGTGGCTCTATGAAGCGCGGATTGATTCCAACGCACGTAATATAAGTGCCAGCGCGAGCCTTTTTACAGAGGGAGTTGAGAGAGAATGATGAACGGAGATGAAGGAAGATGAACGGAGATGAACGAGAATCGACTTGGGTTGGAGACGGCGTGTGGTGAGGTCTGGCTGAGAGAGATGAAGCTGCGCAGAGCCCTTTGACAAGCGCTTCGAAAAGCCCCTACCACGTGAACGAATACGTGGAGCTGCCGCAGGCTGTTCGTTTCCAGCCCGGAGCGTGGACCTGGAGCGGACCTCCTTGCTGTGCCTCTGTCCGAACCTTCCAGCCCTGCGGTCCCACTTGGACCCTTCTCCCTCGTTCAGTCATTCCTGCCTGCTATTCCCCTTTCGTGTAAGTCTGTTTGTCTGTCTGGGGCATTGATAATATAAGACTGCTTAAGGCTGCCCTGTGTATCTTCTTCTTCTTCATCCTGTATATTACCTTCGTTTCTTCTTCTTTGGTTTTGGTGTACATAATTAATAAATGCCTGTTATTTCTTACCTTTGGTTTCTTCTTTCCCCCGATCGCTTTAGTCCTGTCTCCAATTGAGTACCTGTGGCACGATTTGGCCAACCGCAATAGTCGGGTTTAGTCAATTGCTAACGGCTCGAATCGCGGATGGCTAAACCGCTCGGCAAATACCATCTTGTCCGTGGTTCGAGCGGTACTTGTCTCCCTGTTTTGCGGAGGGATTGGTAAAGGTATTCGGGAGAACACCTTGACCAATAACCCTGACCAATTTCACCCCGCAAAAGAGCGTTATAAGTACCAGGACTAGAGACGGTCAGCTTAACAGGCCAAGGGGATTAACCCCCCCTTGCTAAGGGGAGTGCCGTCTCTGAGATCCGTAACAATATATAGAATTCAAAAAAGAACCCCTCAGCACATACATACGGGAGGAGTAGGTGCAGACAGGAAGTTTGGGACGATTACACCTCACCACCACGTGATTTAAAAACACCTCACCACCAAGTAATTCAAAACATCTCACCACCACGTTATTCAAATCACCTCACCACTACGTAATTCAAAACAGCTTCACCACCAGGTAATTGAAAACACCTCACCACCAGGTAATTGAAAACACCTGACCACCACATAATTCAAAACACCTCACCCCCACCAAATTTAAAACACCTCAACAAAACAACAACAACATGCATTTTAAGGCCATTTTCCCTGCTAGAGCGGGGGTTAGCCTTGCGGGCCCCATGACAATCTTTTCCATTTTTCCCTATTTTCTGCATCTCTCCTTGTTAACCCCCTTGCCCGCATTTCTTCTTCCACCATCTTTAGCCAAGTCTTTCTCGGTCTTCCCCGTCCTCTACTTCCTTCTACATTCATTTCCATCACTCTTCTCAACCAGTCACTTTCATCCTTCCTCAACACATGACCAAACTATCTCAACCTGTTCCTCTTCACAGCATCAATCACAGGCTCTATTCCCATCATCTTTCACAATTCATCATTTGTCTTCCTCTCTCTCAACGATACTCCGCACATCCACCTTGCCATTCGCATTTCCACCATTTCCAGCCTTCGTTGCTGCTCTACATTCATTACCCATGTCACGCTCCCATAAATCATAACACTTCTCACACATGCAGTATACACCTTTCCCTTCAGCTTCAACGACACTCCCCTCCTCATCAGCACGCCACTCAGTTCCCGAAACTTCTTCCATGCACATCTCACTCCAGCAACCATTGCCAAGTCTGATCCACCTTCTCCATTCAGCATGTCTCCGAGGTAGCAAAATGTTTTCACACCTTCCAGCTTCACGCCCTCTCCAAGATCCAACTCAACATTTCCTCCATCTGCAGTTCCCTCTGTGCACACATTACATTTCAATGAAGCTGCCACACTGGTTAATGACCCTCTCAGACCACTACATTTTTGATGAACCCACTCAGCACACATTGTACATGAATGGAGTTCACTCCGACACCATTCCTGCACACAGCACCTGGCCACTTCCCAGTTCTTTCCACCTCACCACGTGCTTTACCACTTACCATCACCTTTGTCTTTCCGATATTCACCTTCAGACCTTTTGTCTCCATACATTCCTTCCACTTGTTCATCTTTTCCTTCAGTCCATCCATACTTTTCTCAATCAACACCAGATCATCTGCATACAACAACTCCCACGGTAAACCCTCCTTTACGTTCTGAGCCAGCACCTCCATCACAGCTACAAATAGTAGTGGACTTAGTACCGACATCTGATGCACTCCCACCTTTACCTCAAACTCACCACTGTTCACGTCCTTCATCATTACAGCTGTGTGCGCTCTTTTGTACATTGCCATCACTACTCTGATCAACCATTCCTCCACTCCTAACTTCCTCACTGCCCATGTCAATACTTCGCGTGGAACCCTATCGAATGCTTTCTCCAGATCAACAAACCCAAGAAACAACTTCTTCCTCTTCTCCATTTACTTCTCCTGCAACTGCCTCACAATGAAATGCACGTCTGTCATTCCTCTTCCTGGCATAAATCCAAACTGCATTTCGTCGATCTTCACCTTCTTCCTTATGCTCCTCTCTAACACCCTTTCCAATACCTTCATTCCATGCTCCAATAACTTTATCGCTCAGTACGAGCCACATTCCAGAGGGTCACCTTTCCCCTTGTATAGAGGGACGAGGGTACTCAGTTCCCAAACCACTGGAATGCAGCCTTCTTTCACAACCAGATTACAGCTCTCTGTCATTCTCTTCACACCCCAACTTCCTGCTGCCTTCAACATATCTCCCACAACTCCCGTCGGCCCTCCCGCTTTTCTACTCTTCATTGCTTTTATCGCTTCCTCAACTTCCTTCTCAGTTATCTTCTCTGCCGGTCCTAAAACTGGGTTACTCTCTATGTTGCCATCAAATTCATTCTCTGTATTCAACAGCATTTCCATATATCTTTTCCATCTTCCTTTAATTCCATCTGGGTCCACAACGATTTGTCCCACTTCATCCTTCAAGCAACTCACCCCCATCACATCACACCTCTCTTTTGCTATCTGCGTTGCATTCCTGAATACCGCTCTCTGACCCTCTTCCGAATCCAAGCATTCTCCGAACATTTTCCGACATGCCTCCTGCGCCTTTGCTACCTCTTTCTTTGCAGCCTTCTTGGCTGCCTTATAACTTTCATGCTCTGCTTTTTCTGCTCCCGTACCCTTTGCCTTCTGCCACTCCTTGAACTTCTTCCTCTTCTCATCAATGCTCTTTCCAACTTCATCATCCCACCACCATGTTTCCGAGTGCCTTGGTGGTCCTTTTGTCCATCCACATACCTCACCAACGGCTCCCAACAGACTAGCTTTCATGGACATCCAACCACTTTCAAGCTCAACCACATCATCCTCTACCCTACTCAGCCTCTCTTTAAATGCCTCCCTTACTGTCACCTCTTTCAACCTCCACACCTTAATTCTCGGTTGGTACTTCACCGCCCGGCTCTCCTCGCACCTTTCACCCTTATGTCGCAGACAACCAAGTGGTGCTGTGAAACAGCCTCCTCCCCCGGGATCACCTTTGTGTCCGGAGGTGCCCCCTATCTCGCCGACGCACCATCAGGTAGTCAACGGTTGTCGTCGACCCACCTGACGTGTATGTATCAAGCTTATTATCCTCTTTCTGGAACTGAGTAATTCAAATCAACAAATCAGCTCCAACAGCAAACTCCAAAATCCTTTTACCTTCTCCGTTTCTCACACCATATCCGTAACCCCCATGAACTCCCTCAAAACCATCCATACTCCTTCCCACATGCCCATTTAGGTCTCCTCCTACCACAACAACTTCCTCATCTTTCACGTTTTCCATCAGTTTCTCTATCGCACAGCAGAACTTGTCCTTGTCTTCATCGCTCCGACCAACCTGCGGAGCATATCGCGAGATGACGTTCACCAAGAGCTTTCCAATCATTATTTTCACCATCACCAACCTTTCACTCACTCTAGTCACACTCACCACACTGTCTCCAACCTCCTCAGAAAACAGGACACCAACACCATTCACGGCCTCCGGACACCCTTGCCACACAAACTTGTATTTCTGTCCCTGCCTACCCTTCACCACTCTCACACCACTTCCCTTCCATATCGTCTCTTGCACACAACATATGTCCACTCTTCTTCTGACCAATACTTCCACCACTTCTGCTGATCTCCCTGTCATTGTCCCTACATTCCATGTCCCAAACCACAGAAACCGATCTCCACTTCGGGCTGTACCCTGCCCATATGTAGTTGTAATTGTCATGGTTCTCTTTTTGAGGCAATGTTTTTATGGCCGGATGCCCTTCCTGACGCCAACCCTCTTAGTCGCCTCCGACGACACCCAGGGATATGGTGTACCTATTCTAAACCATGGTACACACGGGGATAAAACACCTCACCCCCACGTAATTTAAAACACCTTACCACCATGTAATTCAAAACACCTCACCACCACGTAATTTAAAACACCTCACCACCACGTAATCCAAAACACCTCACCCCCATGTAATTCAAAACACCTTACCACCATGTAATTCAAAACATCTCACCACCACGTAATTCAAAACACCTCACCACCACGTAATTCAAAACACCTTACCACCATGTAATTCAAAACACCTCACCACCACGTAATTTAAAACACCTCACAACCAAGTAATTCAAAACACCTCATCACCAACTAATTCAAAACACCTGACCACCACATAATTAAAAACACCTCACCACCAAGTAATTCAAAACATCTCACCACCACGTCATTTAAAAACACCTCACCACCATGTCATTTAAAAACAGCTCACCACCACATAATTCAAAATACCTCATCACCATGTGATTCAAAACCGCCACCGCGTGATTAAAAACACTTCACGACCACGGAAACAAAAGTTTCAGGGAGCAGTTCAGTGACAACAGACACTGCCCAGATATGTAGATATACAGATAAATGACTGTACCTGAGTTGCTGTTTTGTCATGGTTTACACCAATCATAATTCAAACAATCATAATGCACAAATTTATTTGTAAAATACGTGATATTACATTTTATAAACAATTGAAGTTGAAAACTTAAGTTGAAAAAAATATATATTCCCCAAAAAATCCCCCCCACCACCCCCCCCCCCCCCAAAATATATATATTGGAAAAATTTTCAAAAACAAATACCCTTAGGACATACCGAAGGGAGAGGTAGGTGCATACCAGAAGTTTGGTAGGATTTCACAAAAGTTTGAAGAAGTAGTTCAGTGACAACACAGACACTGCACAGATATATATAGATATATATGTACATATACTAGCTTGGCTCGGCTCGCTCCGCTCGCCTCACCAAGCATCGTTACTGAGTAAATTGGGCTGTACCCTGCCCATATGTAGTTGTAATTGTCATGGTTCTCTTTCTGAGGCAATGTTTTTATGGCCGGATGCCCTTCCTGACACCAACCCTCTTAGTCGCCTCCTACGACACGCAGGGATATGGTGTACCTATTCTAAACCAGGGTACACACCGGGATAAAACACACCGGGATAATTTAAAACACCTCACCACCACGTCATTTAAAACACCTTACCACCATGTAATTCACAACACCTCACCACCACATAATTTAAAACACCTCACAACCACATAATCCAAAACACCTCACCCCCATGTAATTCAAAACACCTCACCACCATGTAATTCAAAACACCTCACCACCACATAATTTTAAAAACCTCACCCCCACCAAATTTAAAACACCTCACCACCATGTAATCCAAAACACCTCACCCCCATGTAATTCAAAACACCTTACCACCATGTAATTCAAAAGACCTCACCACCACGTAATTCAAAACACCTCACCACCACGTAATTTTACACACCTCACAACCAAGTAATTCAAAACACCTCATCACCAACTAATTCAAACGACGACGTCGTAACGACGTCACTTATATATATATATACATATACAATATACATATATATATATACATATATATACATATATATATATATATATATATACATATACATATACATATCAAACTGCTGCGCATGCGCAAGATTGGAGGACACGTCTCTTCAAAGCTGTCCATGCGCGCACGCTTTCGAAGTTAAGTAATTTTTCACAATTGTGTTTTTGACGAAACTGTATCTTTCCTTCGGTGTATGTACCTATTGGTGTGTCTTTAGTAGGATTTTCGGTGTTGGTTTTTCATACCTGTGTACAGAATCGTTGGTTAATTCGTGTCGCATATTCTGAGGCCTAGTGTAGTAGGCTACCATGTCCGACCTTGGCTTGAGGCTTTGTTTTTGTCTCAGCGGTTCTTCGATCGCGCTGCAATTACTTTCGGTCTCTGTTTTTCCCGGTCTTTTCACCCCATACCTCCTTGTTGTAAAATCTCCTCAAAAAAAAAAACCAAAAAAATATTTCCTCCTCAGTTCTTATCCGTTTGTTCGTTCTTATTTGTTCATTCGTTCTTCGACCACGTTGTTCGTGATCACGTGATCACGTTGTTAAAAAATGTTTAATCTGTCCCCTGAAGAACTGTATTCTGACGTATTCTATAACAACTTTTTCTTCTTCTTCTATAAAAGGATGCTTTCGACTTGCTCACCAAATCTATTCATTCCAAAAAAAAATTCCATCTCTTACAGTGCCTCTTTCATACATTCCCTAAACTCTCCAGCACTCCACCCATCCTTCAGCGTCTTCAAATGTATTTTTGACTCGAATGTCCCAAGAAACTCATTTTGCAATAAATGTTCGTTTCCCATTAATCGTACACTTTTCAAAATCCAATCTCACCCCTCCCCTCCAAAACTTCCCCATCACCCCTTCCTTCCAAATCTTCCCCATCACCCCTCCCCTTCAAAACTTCCCCATCACCCCTCCCCTCCAAATCTACCCTCTTGCCCCTCCCCTCCAAATCTTCCCCATCACCCAGCTCTTTCAAATATTCCCCCTTGCCCCTCCCCTCCAAATCTTCCCCATCACCCATCCCTTTCAAATCATCCCCCTTGCCCCTCCCCTCCAAATCTTCCCCATCACCCCTCCCCTCCAAAACTTCCCCATCACCCCTCCCCTCTAAATCTACTCCCTTGCCCCTCCCCTCCAAATCATCCCCATCACCCATCTCTTTCAAATCTTCCCCCTTGCCCCTCCCCTCCAAATCATTCCCATCACCCATCTCTTTCAAATCTTCCCCCTTGCCCCTCCCCTCCAAATATTCCCCGCTTCTTCCCCCTTCCAACTTTCACCTTCATCTCCCTCAACCTTCTGCCTCACCCTTCCCCCTCCTCAAATAACACCTCACTGCTCCTCACCCAATCACCATCAAACTTTTTGTCCGCCCCATTCTTCCCTTTCTCCAAGCTATTCTGAAATCTCTGACACACCTTCAACAGCTCTCCCTACCTCTTCCTCCTCTTCCACATCTTACCCTTCATCCCTACCGCCCCCCCCCCCCCCCAGTTCTGTATCCGATGCTCCCCCTTCCTCTTCTTTAACAGTATGGACCTCAAACATCCGAGGCCTTCGCTCAAACTTGACTGGTCTCTCCATACAGGTTGCTTCTGACAAACCAGACGTGATCTGCTGAACAGAAACTTTCCTCCTTCATGATGTCTCTGATTCCTTGGTATCTCTCCCAGGTTACTCCCTCCTCCGGTATGATAGACCTGAGCCTCGTCCTGGAGGTGGGGTTGCTATCTTTATAAAAAAACTCTCTTCCTCACTCGCCCTGCACTGCCCTCTCTCCACCTCACCCCCAGGAATACCTTTGGCTATTGCTTCCCCTTCGCTCCCACCTTTTGTTCATATGTGTGTTGTACCGTCCACCAAACAGTGATAACTCCATCTACATCTCGCTGTCTGATAATATGGACCAACTTCTATCTACCCATCCCACCTCTCTCTTCCTCATATGTGGTGATTTCAACTGTCACCATGCCAGTTGGCTGGGTGGGGGTACCCCTCTCACCAGCCATGGCTCTTCAGCAAAGGACTTCTGTGATTCACTGGGACTGACACAATCTGTCAATTTCCCGACCCGGATCTCAGTCAACGGAGCATCCTCTCTTCTGGACTTGGTTTTGACTAACTTCCCTGAAAATGTCTGCTGCTCTTCTTCTGCTCCAATCGGCTCATCTGATCATGTGCTTGTTAAAGTGGACATCTCTCTGACCATTCTCAGAGAGCCTCCTCAGCGTCGACGAGTCTGGCATTTCACTCAGGCCAACTGGCACGGTCTTCAAGCAGCCATCAATCATCTGGACTGGTCTCCCATCTCTACCGCCTCTGACATCAACTCATCCTGGGAATTCTTCCAAAGCAAACTGCTCTCTCTCTCATGCACAGATTTATCCCATCTCGTCTTCAGTTGTCATACCCTTCCTCCCGTCCATGGTACACGGAATCTTTTCGTGAGGCAATTGCCCAGAAACAACTTGCCTTAGTCTCCTGGAAAGCAAATCCAACGGAAGGAAATCTCAATTCCTTTCACAAAGCCCGAAACAAGTGTGTGTCCACCCTCAGGAGAGCCAGGAAACAATATCTCTCCGTTCTCAGGACCAAACTCTCTTATCTGTCTCCCTCTTCCAAATCCTGGTGGCGTCTTGTCAAACCTGTTTCTGGTGTTTGTTCCCCCTCGATCCCCTCCCTCACCTCAAATGGCCACATGGCTGACTCCGCACGTGAAAAAGCTGAATGCCTCAACTCTGTGTTTGCCTCTAAATCTTGTGTCCCAAACCCATCCCTCTCCGTACGCACCGTACCCAGTCGTACCCAGCTGCTCCTGGACTCTGTGTCCTTTCCTCCTGACAAGGTAGAAAAGTTTCTGTCAACCCTCGACTCTGATTCTGCAACTAGACCTGACGGCATCAGCCCACGGGTCCTAAAATCCTGTTATTCCGCTCTTTCACTCCCTCTCTCTGTTCTCTTCACCCTCTCTTTTGCTCAAGGTCATCTTCCATCTGCTTGGAAATCTGCCAACATCACCGCTTTGCACAAAAAAGGTGCAAAAATAGATCCCAGCAACGACAGACCAATCAGCCTTCTCCCAATTATCAGCAAAGTCATGGAATCCATCATTGCTTCAGATATGAAATCTTTCCTCTTCTCCAATGGCTTGATCTCTGATCATCAATTTGGTTTCAGACCTGGTCACTCTACTCTGGACATGCTGCTTCTGCTTTCTCAACAATGGATGGAGGTCCTCAATGCCAAACAGGAAATTAGAGCAGTCTCCCTTCACATATCATGTGCCTTCGATACGGTCTGGCACCCCGCTCTGCTCACCAAGCTCTCCTCTTTTGGGGTCCATGGAAATCTCCACGCATGGCTGGCGGACTTCCTCTCTAGTCGTAGTCAACGTGTGGCCCTGAATGGGTTTCTCTCATCTCCTCTTCCTGTTCAGGCTGGAGTTCCCCAAGGCAGTGTTCTGGGCCCTGTGCTTTTTCTGGTCTTCATTAATGATCTCTCTGACTCTCTTGAAAATCCTCTCTATCTCTTTGCTGATGACTCTACTCTCTGTCGCTCCATTCTTCATCCCTCAGATCGGCAGTCTGCAGCCTCCTCACTCTCTGCAGACCTGGACAAAATCACAGACTGGGCAAACAAGTGGAACATGTCTTTCAATCCTGACAAATCTCAAACTCTTACGATGTCTCTCCGAAAAGACCGACTGGACAACCCTCCCATCCACTTTCTGAATAATCCTCTCCAAGAAGTTCTGTCACTCAAGCTTTTGGGTCTCACTATCTGCCATGATCTTTCCTGGGAAAACCACATTTCAAATCTGGCCTCCAGAGCCAGTCGCCGATTGGGTATCCTCCGTCGTGCGAAGTCCTTCCTTGGCACACCTGAGTTCCTCACCACATACAAGGCTTTCATCCGCAGCTCAATGGAATACTGCTCTCCCCTCTTAGCTCGTCTTCACGCTGTTGAGACCAAAGCGTTCAGAATCATTGGAATCTCCCGCGATGAAGCTAACTCCAAGGGCCTCTCACTCACTCACTGCAGGCAGGTTGGTGATCTTTCCGTTTTCTACTGACTCCTCTCTGGCCTTGCCCCCCCCCCCCATCTCTCTATGGGCTCTTTCCCGCAAATATGCAGCATATTCCTGCAGGTCGCAAAAGATCTGCCTATAACCCTCTTATGGTTAAACTGCCAAAATCAAGACTCTCTGCTCACCTTCACTCCTTCATTCCTCTTTTCTCCCGCCTCTGGAACAAACTCCCTCACTCTCTTCAATCCCACTCCACCCTCCAGGTCTTTAAAATAGTTGTTCACCACCATCTCTTATCTTCCCCCATCCAAAACCTTGATCTTTTCTACCCCTGCTAATTTCACCCCAATTCCACTTTTTTGAAATACCAACTTCTGTCCCGGAAGTCCTTGGTGTCCTTGTGTTTTATAATTCTCTTTCTCCCCCGCCCCTTCCCACGCCTCCTCCCCCCAAGCCCTCTCCCTTCCACACATCTCCCTGCTCTCAAATGTTGTGTTTGTGTGCTTCCCCTTCTCTCCCCATCTTGTTTTCCGCTCCCTCTTGTTAAATATATCTTGTTTGTCTGGTTGATTTGTTTGTGAAGTAAATGTTAGCTCTTTCACGAGCCTCGATTCAGTATTCAAAAAAAAAATAAAAAAAATTCACTACGTTGCATCAATCAAATAAGATAGTTCCCCTTTGAGATCCCCAATCGCCTCTGCCAAGTGCCAGTGACAGTTGGGCTGTTTCGTTGGCATTACATCGCCAAAACTCCATTGCCCACGAGGCCAGGATCGGAGAAGAAGAGGGAGGAGCCGACTCGTCATCAAAGGTGGAGCCAGAGAGCCCTTAATGGCCAACCAGGGCTCGGTGGGCATGGCTTGATAGGGCGTGGCAAGAAACATCTCGAGAGTTCGAGAGTGTTCGAAGGGCGTGGCTTGAAACGTCTGGTAGGTTCGAGAGGGCTCCAAGGCGTTGTTATAAAACCCATGGCGCGAGGCCCCCACCAGAGAGACGCGGGAGAGGTTCATGAGTGAGGGGGCACGAACAGAGTTTTGACAGAGAAGGTACGAGTTGGAGAGTCGGTGAGAAGGCAGGAGAGACGAGCTGCGTGGAGCTGCTGCAGGAAGCCCCTGCCGTGTAAGCTGTATACGTCAGGGCCGCCGGCTGCTCGCTCCGAACTGTGAACCTGGAGCGGACCTCTCTGCTGCGCATTTGCCCAGACCTTCCTGCCCTGTTGTCCCACCTGAACCTTCTCCTTCCAGCCATTCATTCCTGCCTGCAATTCCCTATTCATGTGAGTCTGTCTGTATTGTCCTGTGGGTATAAGTAAGAGTGTTTAAGAATTGTGCTGTGTCTTCTTCTTCTTCTTCTGTATATTGCTTTCGTTTCTCCTTTGATTTCTTTGGTTTTGTAAATAGTTGATAAATACCTGTTCCTCCTTATTCTTTGGTTTTCATTCTCGTCCGATCGTCTTCGTGTTTTCCCTATTGAATATCTGTGGCACGATTTTGGCAGAACCGCTTAACAATCGGGTTTAGTCTTTTGTTAACGGCCCGCGTCGCGGCTCGCTTCGCTCTGCGCAATCCATCAATTACGCTGCGGCTCGGGCGTGAGTATTTCCTCGCGTACCGGAAGGCGCTGGTACTTAGGTCATAGGAAGGATTGGCCTAATACCCTATTCAGCGCTGACCGGGCGTGATGTCATACCCCCAGGACCGGTCGGACGGCCAGCTTAACAAGACAAGGGGATTAACCCCCCCCCCCCCCCTTGCTAACGGGAGTGCCGTCCCCTGGATTCCGTAACAATATATATACAGACTTGGCATTTAATATGGAATATTTTTTTTGTGGGGGTGAACTTACTTTTCAAGATGACTTGGAACCAAAAGTTCATTGGAATTATGTTGAAATTATTCTAGATTTTGTTAATGTGACCTTTAAAAGAAACAAAAACCACATTTGACATTTCGAAGCAAATAAATTGATCCTTGAAAGTGATGTAAACTGATATCGAACTCAATTCATGGACAGTACTGTGTTAAACCTCTGTACGTTTTCCAGAAGTATCTCTTTATTTTGCACATTAGCCAAATTTTTTTTTAAACAAAAACAAAAGTTAAATTTCGATTGTCGATTTGACGACAAATGTCGATTTGACGACCAAGTTGTCGATTTGACGCGTTAATTCTGCCCACAAGTTCTCTATCGGATTCATATCCGGGGACATGGCAGGCCACTCAATATGCTCTACACCACGGTCAGCAAGAAAGTGTTGGATCATGCGAGCACAATGAGGCCGTGCATTGTCATCTTGGAAGACAAAGTTTCCTCGAAAGGCTGCACGAGCAAATGGAAGTAATGTTTCTTCCAGAATGGCCCTGTACTTGAACTGGTTCAGGTTTCCATTCAGAACAACGAGGTCAGTTTTGCCACCTGCATGAAAAGCAGCCGAAATGGTCACCCCACCACCTCCAGCTTGGACTCTGGGCACTACACAATCTTCATTGTAGGCTTCATGCACTTGTCTGCGCACTCGGACGAGGCCATCTTGACGATAGACCAGAAATCTAGACTCGTCACTGAAGATCAAGTGATTCCAGTGTCCTGGCTGCCATTGACGGTGCTCTCTGGCCCACTGAAATCGGCACTGGCGGTGTTGTCTGGTCAGGCGTGGCTTTCTCACGGGACGCTTGGCTTGATAGCCTGCTTGAACCAGTCGTTGGTTGACTAGCCTTCTGGATACAGGCACATTTGTCAGTTGCTGCCACTCAGCCCTAAGCCGATGAGCTGACTTGGTATGGCCATTGCGGACTAACCGGTGCAGCTGGCGATCATCCCTCCCTGTGGTTCTGCGGGGACGTCCTGGCCTCGGTATTGGAGTAGAGACACCCCTCTGAGCATTTCGTTTCAGGATCTTTGACACCTGACCTTGAGTGATGCCATACTGTAAAACAATAGCACGCTGTTTCATGCCGGAATTTCGTAAAGCCACCACTCCATGACAAACAGCATTGTCGAGTTGACGGACCATCTCCAGAGGAAGCGGAAATAACTTTTGAAGACGTGCAGCAGTTGTTTTCCACTAATACAGAACGCAACAACCCTTATATACCCGATTGTTAAGCCAATCGTCAAATGTACCTGTCCGTACATTTTGTCACGCCACCTGTGATATAATCCTGTTACTGACTTCTTGCTGTGACAGACAATCAGTGACATAGTTCTTTTAACAAAGAAATCACCGAAGCATAAAAGAAACTCACCAGATTGATATACTGAGTTCAGAAAGTAAACACAAGTCAAGAAAAAAAAAAAATCCATATTAATTGCCAAGTCTGTATATATGGTATATATATATATATATATATATATATATATATATATATATATATATATATATATATATATATATATATATATATATATATATATATATATATATATATATATAATTATATATATATATACATACATATATATATATATATATATATATATATATATATATATATATATATATTATAATAATTCATTTATTTTGTATCGCGCTTTTCCAGAAGCCCAAAGGCGCTTTGACAGAGTGTTCTGCGGCCTCACCTGGCCGACATCCTCACAGTGGTGGAGTGCCCAACCAACTACACACACTAACAGGCTACACGCCCAGCCATTTCCACGACACTAATGCATCCATCCAACCATCATTCTTCCACCACGCACCACAGATGCCAATATCCAACCACAATTTACCTGTACCCTCTACCTAACTCTTAAAACTACCCTCCCCGGGTATTCGTGATGGGGTCCATCCTCCCCACACACCTTCGCACCATCCACTCCACTCCACTGTTTCCACCATACTCACTCCACAACCATCCATTCCATACTCCATATATCCCACACAACCATTCTCCATACACCTGTTCAGTTGCACACATGTGCAATCTCAATCGTTCCTCACTCACTGCTCCATACACTTCCACGCTCAATACACTTTCGATTCTCAAACACACGGCATCATCTTATCTAACTATGCCCCTCTGGAACTTGCGCTTCCCAGTCGCCCCTTTCAACTATTGCGCTCCCTCGTCATTATAATCCAAACTAATCTACCTGCGTCCCCACTACAGGTATCATTGTCACTACCTAACCTTACCGTTACCTATGGTCATCTTCTCTAAATCCCTACACACGATATCCTAACCCTCCCGGGCTAGTTTTCACTGCCAACCCCATAAACCTACTGCTCCTTTGCCCCCGCTGTGAGGGATGGCAGAGTTGCCATCCCACCACATCGGGCATCTCTCACTACCATCCCCCCCCCCCCAGTCCTCTGATGCTACAAACCCCCGTCGCAAGAGGTACTGGGTCCTGCCTCGGCATCTAGAGCCAAGGCGATCCACGAGGGTGCCTGCTCGCCGGCATAAGGTCTTATCCGGTCGGCATGGACGATCCGAGGGAGGGCCCCTGGCCCCATCTTGATCTTAACGACCACGTCACAGACTTGCGACATGACGACTCCCGGGCCTTGCCAGGGGGAGGTGAGTTTGGGGCACCTACCCTTCCGCCTCCGGGGATTAAAGAACCAAATCTTCATCCCCGGAGCGTCCTGACTCCCCTGGCTCCGGTCGTCGTACCTGCGCTTCATCTTGGCCCCCGCCAGATGGAGCTGGCGGCGGGCGAAGGCATGGACCCTCTCCATGCCTTCCTCCAGGTGACGTGCGTAACCCTCAATCGGTGGGATAACTCTGGTCTCGGGCACGGGACCGCATAGCAAGTCGGCGGGAGCCCGCAACTCCCGCCCATACATAAGCAACGCTGGACTGCATGCGGTGGCCCCGTGCTGGCTGGTTCGGTAGGCCATCAACAAGTACGGGAGATGTTCGTCCCAGTCATCCTGACGGGTGGTGGTGAACAATGCCAGTTGTTGGATCAATGTTCGATTGAATCTTTCCACCATCCCATCAGATTGTGGCCGCAAGGGCGTGGTCCTGGTTTTCCGAATTGACAGGAGTCTGCACACATCCTTTAATAATTGGCTTTCAAAATTTCGACCCTGATCGGTGTGCAGCTCCTGTGGAATCCCGTGCCGACATACAAATCCTTCCACGAAGGCCTGCGCTACAACCCCGGCTTCTTGGTTGGGGAGGGCGTAGGCCTCCGGCCACTTGGTGAAATAGTCCATTACAACGAGGATATACTTATTACCTTGGCGGGTGCGGGGCAGCGGTCCTAGAATATCCATAGCCACCCGCTCAAGGGGGGCCCCCACCTGGTGTAATTGAAGGGGGGCCCTCATCCTCCGTGCTGGTCCCTTTTTGGCAGAACAGGCGTCGCATCTCCGACACCAGTCCTCTATGTCGCGCCCCATATTCACCCAAAAGAACCTCCGGCGGACCCGAGATATTGTCTTTGTCCTGCCCAAATGGCCGCCGGAGCGGGTACCATGCACCTGTTGTAATATGACGTTCTTAAATTTGTCAGGGACTATCACCAGCCAGGAAGTTCTCTAAGAGGGAACCTCCACCCTCTTGCGATATAAGATGTTATCCTTCAATTCCAGGGTCTGCCACTGAGCCCAATATGCCTTTGTTTGCGCCCCAAGGGGGGTGACCTCTTCCCCCTTTGGTCTTTGCCCCAATTTGACCCATTTGAACACCGGCCCCAGAACGGGATCCTCCTGCTGGGCCGTGCTCCATGCCAAATTTCCAAATTCCTCATCCGCGGTTAGTGGCAAAATTGGCCCTCTCACCCGGGTTGCCCGGACGACGAGAATCGGGGCAGAATCGCCCAATTGCTCCCTCTCCTCGTGTCTCGCACAAAATTTGCAGTTTTCCCCCAGACAAGGACGCCGAGAGAGTGCTTCCGCATTACCATGGGCCTTCCTGGCCCTATGGGTCACATCAAAATCGTACTGCTGCAACTTTTCCAACCACCTTGCAATTTGGCTCTCCGGTTCCTTGAACCGAAGGAGTCATTGCAAGGAGGAATGGTCAGTTCGAACCGAAAATTTCCGCCCATACAGGTACGGGTGGAAATGGTTCATGGCAGCCAGCATAGCCAATAACTCTTTGCGAGTGACACAATAATTTCGTTCGGGCCTACTTAAGGCCCGACTATAATAACCAATCACTCTCTCCACGCCCTCCTGTGTCTGAGACAAAACTGCGCCCAATCCTTCCTGGCTCGCATCCGTGTCCAGGGTAAAGGTCCCGTCGCTAGTGGGGTAAGCTAGAAGGGGTGCGGATGTCAAACACCCCTTCAATTTTAGGAAGGCCTCGTGGCACTCCCTTGTCCAATTAAATCGCGTCCCCTTCTCCGTAAGCCGGTGGAGGGGACGGGCCAACTCCGCAAATTTCGCCACAAAACGCCAGTAGTAGGAGCAGAGTCCCAAAAATCCCCGCACCTCCTTGATGGTACGTGGTGTGGGCCACTCCTCTACCGCTTTAATTTTGTCTGGGTCCATTTTTGCCCCCTCGCGGCCGATCACGTGACCTAGATAGGCCACCTCTCTTGTAAACAAGGTGCACTTACTCGGGTTCAGCTTCAACCCTGCCTCTCTGAGGCACCCGAACACCTGGTCCAAATTAGCTAACGCCTGTGGGAAGGTCTTGGCATGTACTAGGACGTCATCCAGGTATACCAGGCATGATTGCCATGGCATGCCGCCTAGTACATGTTCCATTAATCGCTCAAAGGTGGCGGGGGCGTTACACAAACCAAACGGCATCACAGTGAACTGATACAGCCCCTTACCTGTGGAAAATGCCGTTTTCTCCTTCCCTGTCCGATCCATCTCCACCTGCCAATACCAACTCTTGAGGTCCAAAGTTGTGAACCAATTTGAGCCCGCAACGGCATCGAGGGTGTCATCAATCCTTGGCAGGGGATATGAGTCCTTGAGTGTCACGTTGTTTAGCTGGCGATAGTCCACGCAGAACCGCGTGGTCCCTTCTTTCTTTTTAACCAGCACAACAGGTGACATCCAAGGACTTCCCGAGGGCTCGATCATGCCTGCGTCGAGCATTTTTTCAACCTGCTCGTCAGCTTCCGCCCTCTTGCTCCAAGGGAGCCGTCGGGCGGGCTGACGAATAGGCTGGGCCTCACCGGTGTGGATCTGATGTTTCACCAGGCCCGTACATCCAATATCCTCGGTGGACAAGGAGAAGAGGTCCAAATGGGTCCCAACCAGTTTGTGTAAGGCCTCCCTCTGGGTACCTCCCAACTCTGCGCTACTACGATTTACCATCTCGCAAATGGGATCGGGCCAATTCCTTGTACTTATTGAAGGCTCCCCCTGGGGCCGGCTCGGCTGGACGTTCTCGCCCCTCACTGACGCGACTTCTCTAACTGGGGTGCAGCCAGCTACTTTCGTGCCCCTCACTATAGTGCGTGGTTCTGTACGAATATTAATTTCTCGGACGGCCACCACCGGCCCGTCCGTTTTTACAAGGGTGCGGCCCACGATTAAACCAGGTATGGATCACGCTGCCCCCGGTTCGACCAGGCAGCAGGACTCCTGCCATGTCGGGCGAGCTGACCATCGGGCCGGCACTATGGCCTCGGCCCCCGGAGGGATGGTCACGGCCTCAGGAGCCTCCAGCTCCACCCTCTCGGCCGTGCTCACCCCCTCCAATGGTAGCTCTTCCACTCCCCATCGCAGGATCCCCCGGCTCAAGTCGATTTTACAACCGCTGGCAGTCAACAAATCCAACCCTATTAAGCATGGGTCGCACACCTCCGCCACCCAAACCTCTATCTCCTTCTTTACCGATCCCAACTTGAGGGTCACAAAACCACGCCCTATGATAGGAGCCGTTGCCCGGGTAGCCAGCTGCAAACTATGATTTTCCAGACACTGGATTTTACCCCAACCGTCTGCACTCGAATTAAGGATCACGGTGCTGATGATCGTGGCGCTGGCTCCCGTGTCCACAACGGCGTCTACCCCCACGCCGGCAATTTTGCATCGAATTGTCAAACTACCGGTTCCAATTTGGCCACAATGAATGACCTGTCGTGTCAATGAGGGCTCCTCTCCATCCCCTACTGCCGAACACCGCCCTGCATGCCCGGCACGTTCTAGTTTCCCGGGTCCTGGCGGGGGGGTGTCTGAGGTCGGCTAGGCCGATCGATACGGGGCGGAGTTGGGCATCGGTTGGCGGGGTACGTCCCGGCGCGGAGCTATGCACTCCCACGCCCGGTGACCCAGCCGAGTACAATTATAACACCTCACCTGGTAAGGTGCTTGCCTCCGGTATTCCAAATCCCCCCCCCCCCCTGTATGTCCGAATTTGGGTACTCTGTCGTGGACTACCGGGTGCCACCGCTGGAGCCACCTGCCATGGTCCAGGTCCCGCTAGGCGCCGATCCACCAGCCTCCGAACCATGCTCTCCAGGTCAGGGCCCCCGTCGGGGGCGGGCCCCATAGGTGGGCCGCTCCCCATCACGGGCCCTACCTGACGCACCGCCACTGTGTGGCGCTCGCCTCCCCGGGCCAGGGGCCTCGCTGCTTCCCAACGGGCTGCAACGTCGGCCACCTGACTCATGGTCTGCGGGCGCCACATGGCGAGCTGTTGTCAGAGCTCCAGATCCGGAAGGGCCTGGATAAAGTGATCCAGCGCCAGGCTTTCCTGGGAACTTGCTGCCATGTCCGCGTGTGCAATCCCCACTGCGCGGCGAATGTCGTGGGCAAGTTCCCCGATGGTCTCCTGGGGCTTGCGTTTTCGCTGCGCAAGCTGAGCTTTAACAAGCTCGCTTTGCTGCTCAATCCCAAAACGATTAATTAAGGCCGCGCGGAGAGCTGACAGGGTGAGAGCACCCGGTGGTAAAGCTATCAGCACCTCCGCTGCCACACCGCGCAGTGCCCCCACAAGGTGTACTCCACCTTCGTCTGGATTCCAGCCATTGCCTCTGCACACGTACTCAAACTGCGCCAGGTATGCCCTCAGATCACTCTTGCCGTCATACGGCGCGAGTGGGACCTTGTGGGCGCCCGAAGGCCGGACCCCGCGCGTCACTCCTTGCGGGATCAACGCGGGACCAAACCGTTCGGGCTCCCACAGTACGCTATTCCCGGGGGGCTCCCGCACATCCCCTGTCCCTCCAAACACTACCCCTCTTGGTGTCGATGCCTGGGTCGCCCTTCCGCAACCCGCTACCCACTCCATACCCGCACACCCTTGCTCACCAACACCCCCCTCACTCCCCATAGCCAGACCTCCTTGCACACCTCCTTTATTCATACTCTCCGGACCAGTCATACACCTCACCATTGGTCCCTCACGAACACCCGGGTCTACACCAACCCCCAAGCCGACTGAATCTTCCCTCACACCATATACATTTCCGAGTATATCGCCACTCACCTCGGTACCTCGTCGTCGCACCTCCTCTGCCACCTGCAAACTCTTTATTTGGTAGTGAGCACATCATCATGATTTGAACACAGACCTTGCACATATTCCATTACCTCCTCCCTTATCTCCTTCTTAGTTTCCCTCCGTCTCTTAATTTCACTCACCCCCTCTTCCACTTCCTCTAATTTTTCCTTGACCTCCTTCATTTCCCGGTGCGCCCCCTCGATTTTTTCCTCTAATTTTTCCTTTACCGTCTCTATGTGCGTCCTCACCTCCCGTTCTTTCGTCTCCATTGCCTCTGTCACCTCGTCCAACCTTGTTGTTAGTCCCTCATGTACCGTCTGACACTCCTTCTTAATGACGGCTATGTCCCTCTTTATTTCCTTCTGTGTCGCCTTCAACCCCTCGATAACAGCCGTATTCTTTTGTACCTGATCCTTCAACTCACTTTGTCCCACTGTCAGCTGTCCCACCCCCTGCGTCAACTCCTCTATGCCACCTTGTAACTTTGCCGTCCCATTTCTCACCTCTTTCTCCATACGCTTCTCACCTCGCTTTACCTCCTCGCGTACCCCCGAGACCTCCTCGCTTACACCTCGTCTTATTTCCTCCCCCATCTCCTCCATTTCTTTCATAGATGCCGCCTTCATCTGTCCCAATTCATTCCTCTGAGCATCCAATTTAGTGTCTAACCCGATTTTCACCTCCTCTATCTGCTCTCCCATTTGTTTAATTTCCCGGGCGGATTGCTCCCCTATTGCCCGCAATTTGTCTTCAATCCTGTTTTCTAGCCCCGCTAACCCATTCTTCACCCCTTTTATCCCATTGTCTAACCCCTCAAATTTACTGACCAACCCCTCAAATTTATTGTTCAACCCCTTAAAATTATTGTCTAAACCCTCAAATTTATTGTTCAACCCCTCTCTTAATTGCTCACTGGTACCCCTTGCTTCGTCCCTCATTCCCCCCATCATTCTGCTTTCCATTTTCTCACGATCAGCCCTCCTTCTGTCTTCCATTTCTTCACCCGACTTAACCATAAAGGCCTTTATTTGTTCCATAAATAGGCCCCAATCCATCGGCGGCGCTGCTACGGTCGCGGCGACATTTGGTGCCGCTGTAACCACGTGCGCGAGGGCGCCATTTTGTGCGCCTGATACCACGTGCGCGAGGGTGCCATTTTGTGTACCTGACACCCCCTCAACCACTTCACCATTGCTCTCCTCCACTTCCCCCACATACATTTCCCCGGGGTCCTGGGTCAATTCTACCCCCCCCCCCCCTTCTAACTCACCCACCTGCATCCGATCGCCTTGATTGTCCATGGCACGACTCAATTTGGGATGTTAAACAAAATTTCGGCCGCTCGTAATTTCGACCAAATTTTTAAATGTTATAAAAAATTTGGTTCGGGCCTCGAATCTCACGCCCAGACACCAATTGTAACGGAATCCAACGTCGGCCTTCCCCACTTACCAAGGGGGGATTAGTCCCCTCGTTTATATGACTGACCGACGTGGTTCTGGGGGTATGACGTCACGCCCAGTCAGCGCTGGGTAGGGTATTAGGCCCAACCGTCCTATGACGTAAATACCAGCACCTACCAGTACGCAAGGAAATACTCCCCCGCCCACGGTCGCAGCGTAATGGACTAGTTGCGCCGAGCGAAGCGAACTGCACCGTGAGCCGGTTACCAAGACTGACTCGATTTATCTTCGTCGGCCGAATCGCGCCACGGACCCTCGATGGGGGAAATCACTAAAGCGACCGAATGTGAAAAAGAAGACGAAGGTAGGAAAAACAAATATAATTTATTACTAATATTTACACAATTAAAAGAAACCAAGGAGGAGGAAGGATAATAAAATAAAAACAGAAGAGGAAGAAGCAGCAGACACAGTGCACCTTAGCTTACCTATACAAGCTTAATTAATACCCCAGGACAACGTGAAAGACAGACGAACGATCACACTTACACAGGGAATGCAGGCAGGAATGAATGGCTTGGGGTGGATGGCTTTGAGAGGCAAGGAAGGTTCAGCGGGGACTGGGCACGGTCGGGCCAGAAGGCACCGCCGTCAAAAAGCCGAGCCGCGGTCGTGTGAACTCCCGCGGTTTCAAACTGCGCGGGCGAAGTTCCTCTTTACGCACTGCTGCGTCGCGCGCTCCTTGCATTGCCTCGGTCCGTATTTCCTGCAGCGCGGCACGTATCTCAGCTGCTTGGACTCATCTGCTCATCTCCAGTGCATCTGAGATGGGGGGCGTCTCCCACGGGTTATATAAGCCCCACCCTTGAACCTTTGCGAACCTCCCAGATCGTTCTCTCTCCGCCCGCTCGAGCCAAACCCCTTCGTGCTGGGTTGGTTGAGCGGGGCCGACTCACTCCTCCCCTCTATGACGAGGTGGAGACACGCCTTTCTTCTCCGTACCGACCGCGTGCTCAATGGAGTCCATTTGTGGCGAAAACCATCCAAACCTGACACTTTGCAGATGGGACCTTCTCTTATTTAATTCGGTGCAATGGAGAGTCAAACTATTGGGAAACACAGCCTTAAACTACATAGAATAAGGGAATAACTATTTAAAAGGATATATGGTGCCCTGCGTGTAGGTTTATGGAATTAACTAAGAGGACAAGCTTCGACCTTTCTTTACATTACGGAGGGTGACATTTCCACACAACAAAACCATAATTCTCACATTCTTTACACTTTCTCAAATTCGTTACAATATATATATATATATATATATATATATACACACATATACATATACATGGCCTCCAGTCTGTACATATACATATATATATACATATATATGTATGTATATATATATATATATATATATATATATATATATATATATATGTGTATATATATATATATATATATATATATATATATATATATATATATATATATATATATATATATATATATATATATATATATATATATATACATATATGTATATATATATTGTTGTGGATATGAGAATATATATATTTTTTGTTGTTATTGTGTAAATTGTTGTTAAAATATCGCCCTCCTTACTCCAGTGTTGTATAAAGGTCAAAGGGCGTTCCCGTAGTTAGTTCCATAAAGCATACACGAAGGACACCATAATATCCCTGTTCAGTAGTTTATTTCCTTATTCTGTGTATTAGGGTAAGGCCTTGTCTTCCATTAACCTAATACTCCATTGCACCGAATTCAAATAGAGCCATCCCCTTTCATTCCCATTCCCAAAACTTCTACTGCCAACTGCATTTGCCGCCATTACGGCGTGGTCAGCTCGGGGAAGAAGGGCGTGCCCGCCCATCGTCATCAAGGGTGGAATCAGAGGGCCTGTGCCCACCAATCAGGGCCGAAGCGAGCTCACCGATGGGCGTGTGCTGAAGGCCGGCGGCTTGATCGCCCGAGGCGTTATATAAGCACGCGCGGACGCCGTTGCGCAAGAGAGAGAGAAGAGAGAGAGAAGGTTCGAGGTCAATTACAAGAGTTGCATGAGAAGTCAATAATAAGAGTTGCGCCAAAGGTCTATTACAAGAGTTGCGCCAAAGAGAGGTGAATGACAAGAGTTGCGCAAAAGGTACCAAGACAGAGTTGTGCAAAAAGGGTCCAAGAAAGAGTTGCGCCAGAGACGGCAGACGCTTACTGAGGTGAGCCAGGGAAGCAGCTTTGGCTCCACCGGCAGCGTTGACTCCACCAGGCAGCTTCAACCCGTTACCCCGCGGGAACCAGATAGCGGTGGCATCGGTGGCCGTCGAGGTCCAGCCGACGTCCCGTGCGGGATCAAGCCCGAACCATCTGCCCCAGCTGAACCTTCCCATTCCTCCTTCCAGCATTCATTCCTGCCATTCCATCCTTCTTGTGTACGTGAGTTTGTTTTGTTTGTCTTGTCCCAGGGTTAATTAAGCTTGTATAGTTAAGCTAGTATTTTCACTGTGTCACCTGCTTTTTCCATTTTCCCTGTATATAACCTTGACTGCTCCTTTTGCTTAGTGTGTGTAAATAATAAATCCTGTTACTCTTCTGTACGTCTTCTTCTTCCTCTTTACATTCGGTCGCTTTAGAGGTTTCCAAATTGAATACCTGTGGCGCGATTTCGGCCAACGTCCAGGAATCGGGTTCGTCGGGGTAACTGTTCGGCCGCGGCGCCATCCGCTCGGCAAAACAACATCTTATCCGCGGTCCGTAACAATTGGTGTCGGGAGCGAGATTGGACCCGAAGCGCGCTTAACGCGCTCAAAATTACGAGCGGCGGAAATTTGTTTTGTTTTCAAAAAAAACCCGAACTTTGAAATAGCGCCATGGCTAGTCAAGGCGATCGGATGCCGGTGGGGGAACTAGAAGAGGGGTTAGGGGTAACCCAGGATCAGAGGGAAGAAATGGAGGAGAGCAATGAGGAGGTGGTTGAGGAGGTATCAGGCGCACAAAATGGCACCCTCGCGCACATGGTTATTGCGGCACCAAATTTAGCCGCGCCCGTGGTCGCGGCAGCCGAGCCCGAGATGCCAATGAATTTGGACCTGTTTATGAAACAGATGATGGCCTTTATGGTAAAAACAGACGATAATTTCAAAGGGATGGAAAACAGGATAGGAGGCCAAATGAGGGACGAAGCGAGGGCAAATAGTGAGCGAATGAGGGACGAAGCGAGGGGTACCGGTGAACGGTTAGACAATAAATTTGCGGGGTTAGACAGTAAATTTGAGGGGTTAAACAATAATTTTAAGGGATTAGACAATAAATTTGAGGGGTTAGACAACGGGATAAAAGAGGTGAAAAATGGGTTAACGGGGGTGGAAAATAGAATGGCTGCCCAGGAGAATCAGATAGAGGGGGTGAATAATGGGTTAGAGGGGTTAGAAAACAAGATGGAAAACAAATTGCGGGAAATAGGGGAGCAATCCGCCCGAGAAATTAAACAAATGGGAGAGCAGATAGAGGAGGTGAAAATCGGGGTAGAAACCAAATTGGCTGCCCAAAGGGATGAATTAGGACAGATGAGGGCGGCATCCACAAAAGAGATGGAGAGATGAAGGAGATGAAGGAGATGAAGGAGATGAAGGAGATGAAGGAGATGAAGGAGATGAAGGAGATGAAGGAGATGAAGGAGATGAAGGAGATGAAGGACGAAATACGACGAGGTGTAAGCGAGGAGGTCTCGGAGGTAAAGCGAGGTGAGAAGCGTATGGAGAAAGAGGTGAGGAATAATACGGCAAGGTTACAAGGGGGCATAGAGGACCTGACGCAGGAGGTGGAACAGCTGACGGTGGGACAAAAAGAACTAGTGGATCAAGTACAAAAGAACACTGGGGTACTAGGAGGGTTAAAGGCGACACAAAAAGACATCAAGGACGACTTGATAGCGACGAAGAGGCAATGTCAGATGGTACGTGAGGGACTGACAACGAGGTTGGACGAGGTGACAGAAGTAATGGAGACGAAGGACCGGGAGGTGAGGACGCACATAGAGACGGTCAAGGTGGCCTTAGAGGACGAAATTGAGGAGACGCACCGGGAAATAAAAGAGGTGAAGCAAAAGTTAGAGGAAGCAAAAGTAAGGGTGAGTGAAATTAAGAAGAGACGGACAGAAACTAAGAGACAAATACAGGAGGAAGTGATGGAGTATGTGCAAGGTCGGTGCTCAAATCATGATGGTGTGCTCACTAACCAAATAAAGAGTTTGCAGGTGGCGAAGGAGGTGCGGAGACGAGGTGCCAAGGTGAGTGGCGATATACGTGGAAATGTATATGATGTGAGGGGAGCTTCAGTCGGCTTGGGGGTTGATTTGGATCCGGGTGTTCGTGAGAGGCCGTTGGTGAAGTGTGCGACAGGTACGGTGTGCGAAGGAAGAGGTGTGTGAGAATGTCCGACTCTGGGGTGTGTGAGGAAAAAGTGCGCGCCGAGGAGTGAGTGTGCTGTCGAGAGTGAGTTGGTCGTAGCACGTGTGCGAGGGAGCACATGGAAGCGCGTAGTGGGGAGTGTTATGGAGGAAGTAACGGGAGAGTGTGCGCAGGAGGATGCACGAGAAAGGTGTGTACCGGACGGGTGCATGGGGAAAGAGTGCGCTGTCAAGAGTAAAGGAGAATGCACACCTGTGGTGAGTGTTACAGAGGATGTAATGGAAGCATGCACGCCTGTGGTGAGTGTTACGAAGGGTGTAACGGGAGAGTGTGCACGAGAAAGGTGTGTAACGGACGGGTGCATGAGTACAGAGTACGCTGTCGAGAGTAAGGGTGAGTGCGCGACCGAGTGTGGAGGTGAGAGTAGTAAGAGTGACACGGAGCGTGAGTTGGTTGTGGCAGGTGAGAGAGGATGTACACCTGGAATGGAAGGATGCACACCTGGAATGGTAGAGCGTGTGTGGGAATGCACACTTGAGTTAGTAGTGAGGCACGTGGTTGGGTGTGCAAGTGAGAGCACACCTGTGGTTGTCACAGAAGAGGTGACCGAGACGGGGGCGCGAAGAGGTGTGTTGGTGAGGTGTGCGAACGACGAGTGTGTGCAAAGGTGTGCGGTGGTCAGGTGTGTGACCAAGTCTGTGAGCGAATGAGTGTACCTGGGGGTGTAAGAGAAGGTGCAATGATGAGGAGCACGGAGACGGCTGGATGTGTGAGCAAGGAACGGGCTGCAGGGTGTAAGCATGCGAATGGAGCATCGACGCTAACCGGGTTAGCGGTTAGAGCGACGTATAGCCGAAGCAAGCCCTCGGTGCGTGCCGGGCTTCGCGTGCCGCGAGGACCAGCGGGGATTCCGAACCACGGCGGTTTCAAAAGAACCGCCGTACGCGATCCACGCTGGGCCTCGCTCGGAATGGTCGCGTCCGAGCTCCGCCAGGCGGAACGGGCGGCCCAGTAGGAAGGGTCGTCATGGCGACCCCTTTTTGTGGAGGCGTTCCGGCAGGGCGAGATCGGGCCATTGGACGGTCCCGTGCCCCGATGGTGCGTGGAATCTCGGCCCGAGTAGACCGCCTTCCCTGCACCGAATGCCGGACGGATCCAGCCGCCGGCACCAAACAACCCGCATTCATTGCTCGGCTTTACGAAGCCGAGCTTTAGAGATGAATTGGCGCACCGAGAGGCACTAGTGAGTAGACTGTGATGATGAGGATAGTGTTTTGAACCCGAAATTAGAACAAAAAGCAAAATTTGATGATTGGCAAAGGATTGGCAGATGATGGGTAGTGATTGGCAAATTTTTGATTTGTTGAATTTGGACGAGCAAAATTTATAGTGAGAGATACCCGATGTGGTGGGATGGCAACTCTGCCATCTCTCACAGCGGGGGCAAAGGAGCACTAGGTTTATGGGGTTTATGGCAGTGAAAACTAGCCCGGGAGGGTTAGGATATTGTGTGTAGGGACCTAGAAGATGACCTTAGGTAACGTAAGATTAGGTAGTGACAATGATACCTGTAGTGGGGACGCAGGTAGATTGGAGTGGATGATAATGACGTGGTATGTGCTTAGTTTAAAGGGAAGACGGGGAGCACTAAGTTAGTAGGGCAACAGGTAGATTAGATGATGCCGTGTGTATGGTTAAAAGGTGAGATTGCACAGGTGTGCAACTGAACAGGTGGATGGAGCAGTGTATGAGTGAGTGATGGTGATGAGTATTGTGTTGACCAAATGGTCCAGGAAGGAAGGAGGGTGCAGGTGGCACCAGGTGTGATTGCACAGGTGTGCAACAACAGGTGTATGGAGAATGGTTGTGTGAAATACATGGAGTGTGGAATACATGGAGTGTGGAATATATGGAGTATTGGAATGGATGGTCGTGGAGTGAGTATGGTGGAAACTGTGGAGTGGAGTGGATGGTGCGAAGGTGTGAATGAGGGAAGAATGGACCCCCATCACGAATACCCGGGGAGGGTAGTCTAAGAGTTAGGTAGAGGGTGTAGGTAAATTGTGGTAGGATATTGGCATCTGTGGTGCGTGGTGGAAGAATGGTATTTGGATGGGTGCATTAGTGACGTGGAAATGGCTGGGCGTGTAGCCTGTTAGTGTGTGTAGTTGGTTTGGGCACTCCACCACTGTGAGGATGTCGGCCAGGTGAGGCCGCAGGTGGGCTCTGGGAGCCGGTAGTTGTTGTGGATGGGGCCCGAGGATCCGGAGGACGGACCCGGGTAGCCCAGTGCCAGAGGGCACCAAGGGGTGACAGAGCCAGGAGGGGCCTTCCCCAGTTAGATAGGTTAGGTGAGGAGCAGGTAAGCTCGGGTGGCAACTACAGTGGTGGAGGTGTGCAGGTGGGTAGACCTGCTGGGAGAGCTGCACGACCCAGCCCGGAAATTGTGCAAGGGCACCGGGAGATGAATCGGGGGAGTGAGACCCCAAATTGAGAAGCACCACAGTTCGGTCAATGGGAATTGGTTTTTAGAACCCATAGTGTAAGTTGGCCAATGGATTGGCAGGGAAAGACCCCGGGTAGTGTAAAGTGTGTTAATGTCATTTAGAAGATAGTTACGTTTGAAATCTCCTTGCACCATCTGCAGCCACTCACCTGAGGTGACAGGACTCCACACCATGCCATGTTTTTATTACTTTGATGCAAATGTTTGGAATGTGAGACGCATCATGACGTGGGTGTGACATTGTGCTGATGTTCCATCTCTTCCTCCTTATGAGGAATGATGATGAATTGGGTGATGGCAAATTTTGGATAGAGGGATTGTGGAGACGAATTTGGTACAGGGGAAATATGGGGAAGACATGACATTAGCGACGAATTGGTAAATGTGTAGATTGTTGTAAATATGGGGCAAGGGCAAGGGTAGAGTAGGTGACAAGGGGGGGTGACGTACGGTAGGGACGAGCTTTTCTCACTTCGCTCTCCGTACGCACTTCGCCTTGCATTGCCTTGTTTGCTGTGTACCCTTGTGACCTTACCCCTCGCTCATCTGTCTTTTCCCCCCTTTGTCTCCCACATGAGGACCTGTGCGCCACTGGGCGCCGAGGGGAGCATGCGTGAGTCCACTATTGTGCGCCCGGAACTCCCAGAACCAGCTGTCTGCATCGATGCACCACCTTATGGACCACATGTCTGTGGCCGAGCACCACTTATGGACCCCATGGGTTGGGGCAAGGCCCCTCTGCTGGAACCGGCCACGATGGCCCAAGATCTTGCATGCGGACCCGGTGAGGTGGCACCAAGCCCACAGGTGAACCACTCATAGTCGGCCCCTGTGGGCCACAAATAAAAATGGACACATTTTGTGCACTTTTATTTCCACCAAATAGGCAGCAAAACACAAGTTGACAACAACTGGAAGAAAGCAAATAGCCAGCAGAGGGAGCCGAAGAGCAAGAGACCACCAGCAGGGTTAGGGGTTGTTTGGTTATTTTTATTGAACAGTGATGACTGTGCACCGATTGGTGCTTGAGGGTGTTTTGGTGCGTTTTTGGGTGCTTTCATGGTGAATTGATGCAGAGCAGACTGTCTCCCCCCCCCCCCCCCCCCCCGAAAGAACAATCACAGGTCCTGGGTTGCGTTTTGTAAATAAAGTAACGTCATTGTAAATAATGCTCCCCACCGTCAATGTATAGTTTGAAGACCATTCCGCAATTCGGTTAGCTGTGGGCGTGAGTCTGTTAGGTAGGGTGCAATGGAGCAGCGGGACATATTTATTTATGTTTTAAAACTGTCGCACTCAGGGTCAGGTTAAATGTAGAGGGAACTACACCTACGTGCCACACTAAAAGTTAAGGTAAGAGGCCTGGGACGTGCCTAAGAGGAGGAGGGTGCAGTGTTGTGGATATGAGAATGGTTTTTTTTTTTGTTGTTATTGTGTAAATTGTTGTTAAAATATCACCCTCCTTACTCCAGTGTTGTATAAAGGTCAAAGGGCGTTCCCGTAGTTAGTTCCATAAAGCATACACGAAGGACACCATAATATCCCTGTTCAGTAGTTTATTTCCTTATTCTGTGTATTAGGGTAAGGCCTTGTCTTCCATTAACTTAATACTCCATTGCACCGAATTCAAATAGACCCATCCCCTTTCATTCCCATTTCCAAAACTTCTACTGCCAACTGCATTTTCCGCCATTATGGCGTGGTCAGCTCGGGGAAGAAGGGCGTGCCCGCCCATCGTCATCAAGGGTGGAGTCAGAGGGCCTGTGCCCACCAATCAGGGCCGAAGCGAGCTCACCAATGGGCGTGTCCTGAAGGCCGGCGGCTTGATCGCCCGAGGCGTTATATAAGCGCGTGCGGACGCCGTTGCGCAAGAGAGAGAGAAGAGAGAGAGAAGGTTCGAGGTCAATTACAAGAGTGCACGAGAAGTCAATTATAAGAGTTGCGCCAAAGGTCTATTACAAGAGTTGCGCCAAAGAGAGGTGAATGACAAGAGTTGCGCAAAAGGTACCAAGACAGAGTTGTGCAAAAAGGGTCCAAGAAAGAGTTGCACCAGAGACGGCAGACGTGTCCTGAGGTGAGCCAGGGAAGCAGCTTTGGCTCCACCGGCAGCATTGACTCCACCAGGCAGCTTCAACCCATTACCCCGCGGGAACCAGATAGCGGTGGCATCGGTGGCCGTCGAGGTCCAGCCGACGTCCCGTGCGGGATCAAGCCCGAACCATCTGCCCCAGCTGAACCTTCCCATTCCTCCTTCCAGCATTCATTCCTGCCATTCCATTATTCTTGTGTACGTGAGTTTGTTTTGTTTGTCTTGTCCCAGGGTTAATTAAGCTTGTATAGTTAAGCTAGTATTTTCACTGTGTCACCTGCTTTTCCATTTTCCCTGTATATAACCTTGACTGCTCCTTTTGCTTAGTGTGTGTAAATAATAAATCCTGTTACTCTTCTGTACGTCTTCTTCTTCCTCTTTACATTCGGTCGCTTTAGAGGTTTCCAAATTGAATACCTGTGGCGCGATTTTGGCCAACGTCCAGGAATCGGGTTAGTCGGGGTAACTGTTCGGCCGCGGCGCCATCCGCTCGGCAAAACAACATCTTATCCGCGGTCCGTAACAATATATATATATATATATATATATATATATATATATATAAATATAATGGTATCTGTAATCTGGTTCTCCAACCTAATGAGCGGACAGCATGACGTCATCGCCATGCACGTCCGCATTGCCTGCAAAGCTCCAGAGGAACCATCTAGCAGTGCGTCATTACGGATTATAAATTCAGATACTGTCACAAGTGCATGCAAAACTCACAGTTACCGACCTGGTTTCGCCCTTGTTGGGGCTTCATCAGAGCAACGCAGTGAGGCTTCCATACACTTGTAACTCTGTGAACCTTTCGGTTTTTATATCAGTCACTATGCGACCTTCATATCATCAGTGGAGAACCGCCAGCAAGGTGTCCCATACAGCTGCTGCTGCACCTTGCTGGGAGCGATAAGCACTGCCTGCCACACGGTAACGTTATCTCTGGTATCCACTCAAGATATGGAGTCGACCTGGTTGCGGTTGGGAGTTACTAATAATGGTATCTGTAATCTGGTTCTCCAACCTAATGAGTGGACAGCATGACGTCATCGCCATGCACGTCCGCATTGCCTGCAAAGCTCCAGAGGAACCATCTAGCAGAGCGTCATTACGGATTATAAATTCAGATACTGTCACAAGTGCATGCAAAACTCACAGTTACCGACCTGGTTTCGCCCTTGTTGGGGCTTCATCAGGGCAACGCAGTGAGGCTTCCATACACTTGTAACTCTGTGAACCTTTCGGTTTTTATATCAGTCACTATGCGATCTTCATATCATCAGTGGAGAACCGCCAGCAAGGTGTCCCATACAGCTGCTGCTGAACCTTGCTGGGAGCGATAAGCACCGCCTGCCACACGGTAACGTTATCTCTGGTATCCACTCATGATATGGAGTCGACCTGGTTGCGGTTGGGAGTTACTAATAATGGTATCTGTAATCTGGTTCTCCAACCTAATGAGCGGACAGCATGACGTCATCGCCATGCACGTCCGCATTGCCTGCAAAGCTCCAGAGGAACCATCTAGCAGTGCGTCATTACGGATTATAAATTCAGATACTGTCACAAATGCATGCAAAACTCACAGTTACCGACCTGGTTTCGCCCTTGTTGGGGCTTCATCAGGGCAACGCAGTGAGGCTTCCATACACTTGTAACTCTGTGAACCTTTCGGTTTTTATATCAGTCACTATGCGACCTTCATATCATCAGTGGAGAACCGCCAGCAAGGTGTCCCATACAGCTGCTGCTGCACCTTGCTGGGAGCGATAAGCACCGCCTGCCACACGGTAACGTTATCTCTGGTATCCACTCATGATATGGAGTCGACCTGGTTGCGGTTGGGAGTTACTAATAATGGTATCTGTAATCTGGTTCTCCAACCTAATGAGCGGACAGCATGACGTCATCGCCATGCACGTCCGCATTGCCTGCAAAGCTCCAGAGGAACCATCTAGCAGTGCGTCATTACGGATTTTAAATTCAGATACTGTCACAAGTGCATGCAAAACTCACAGTTACCGACCTGGTTTCGCCCTTGTTGGGGCTTCATCAGGGCAACGCAGTGAGGCTTCCATACACTTGTAACTCTGTGAACCTTTCGGTTTTTATATCAGTCACTATGCGACCTTCATATCATCAGTGGAGAACCGCCAGCAAGGTGTCCCATACTGCTGCTGCTGCACCTTGCTGGGAGCGATAAGCACCGCCTGCCACACGGTAACGTTATCTCTGGTATCCACTCATGATATGGAGTCGACCTGGTTGCGGTTGGGAGTTACTAATAATGGTATCTGTAATCTGGTTCTCCAACCTAATGAGCGGACAGCATGACGTCATCGCCATGCACGTCCACATTGCCTGCAAAGCTCCAGAGGATCCATCTAGCAGTGCGTCATTACGGATTATAAATTCAGATACATCAGTGGTTCTCCACTGATGATATGAAGGTCGCATAGTGACTGATATAAAAACCGAAAGGTTCACAGAGTTACAAGTGTATGGAAGCCTCACTGCGTTGCCCTGATGAAGCCCCAACAAGGGCGAAACCAGGTCGGTAACTGTGAATTTTGCATGCACTTGTGACAGAATCTGAATTTATAATCCGTAATGACGCACTGCTAGATGGTTCCTCTGGAGCTTTGCAGGCAATGCGGACGTGCATGGCGATGACGTCATGCTGTCCGCTCATTAGGTTGGAGAACCAGATTACAGATACCATTATTAGTAACTCCCAACCGCAACCAGGTCGACTCCATATCATGAGTGGATACCAGAGATAACGTTACCGTGTGGCAGGCAGTGCTTATCGCTCCCAGCAAGGTGCAGCAGCAGCTGTATGGGACACCTTGCTGGCGGTTCTCCACTGATGGTATGAAGGTCGCATAGTGACTGATATATATATATATATATATATACATATATATATATATACATATATACAGTGGGGAGAACAAGTATTTGATACACTGCCGATTTTGCAGGTTTTCCCACTTACAAAGCACGACAAGGTCTGTAATTTTTATCATAGGTACACTTCAACTGTGGAAGACGGAATCTAAAACAAAAATCCTGAAAATCACATTGTATGATTTTAAAGTAATTAATTTGCATTTTATTGCATGAAATAAGTATTTGATACATCAGAAAAACAGAACTTAATATTTGGTACAGAAACCTTTGTTTGCAATTACAGAGATCAGACGTTTCCTGTAGTTCTTAACCAGGTTTGCACACACTGCAGCAGGGATTTTGGCCCACTCCTCCATACAGATCTTCACCAGATCCTTCAGGTTTCGGGGCTGTCGCTGCGCAACACAGACTTTCAGCTCCCTCCAAAGATTTTCTATTGGGTTCAGGTCTGGAGACTGGCTAGGCCACTCCAGGACCTTGAGATGCTTCGTACGGAGCCACTCCTTAGTTGCCCTGGCTGTGTGTTTCGGGTCGTTGTCATGCTGGAAGACCCAGCCACGCCCCATCTTCAATGCTCTTATTGAGGGAAGGAGATTGTTGGCCAAGATCTCGCGATACATGGCCCCATCCATCCTCCCCTCAATACGGTGCAGTCGTCCTGTCCCCTTTGCAGAAAAGCATCCCCAAAGAATGATGTTTCCACCTCCATGCTTCATGGTTGGGATGGTGTTCTTGGGGTTGTACTCATCCTTCTTCTTCCTCCAAACACGGCGAGTGGAGTTTAAACCAAAAAGCTCTATTTTAGTCTCATCAGACCACATGACCTTCTCCCATTCCTCCTCTGGATCATCCAGATGGTCATTGGCAAACTTCAGACGGGCCTGGACATGCGCTGGCTTGAGCAGAGGGACCTTGCGTGCGCTGCAGGATTTTAATCCATGACGGCGTAGTGTGTTACTTATGGTTTTCTTTGATACTGTGGTCCCAGCTCTCTTCAGGTCATTGACCAGGTCCTGCCGTGTAGTTCTGGGCTGATCCCTCACCTTTCTCATGATCATTGAGGCTCCACGAGGTGAGATCTTGCATGAAGCCCCAGACCGAGGGAGATTGACTGTCATCTTGAACTTCTTCCATTTTCTAATAATTGCGCCAACAGTTGTTGCCTTCTCACCAAGCTGCTTGCCTATTGTCCTGTAGCCCATCCCAGCCTTGTGCAAGTCTACAAATTTGTCCCTGATGTCCTTAGACAGCTCTCTGGTCTTGCCCATTGTGGAGAGGTTGGAGTCTGATTGAGTGTGGACAGGTCTGGAGACGGCTTTGCGGTCGGTCTTTGCGGTCTTTGTGGTCGGAGACGGTCTGGAGACGTCTTTTATGCAGATAACGAGTTCAAACAGGTGCAGTTAATACAGGTAATGAGTGGAGAATGGGAGGGCTTCTTAAAGAAAAAACTAACAGGTCTGTGAGAGCCGGAATTCTTACTGGTTGGTAGGTGATCAAATACTTATTTCATGCAATAAAATGCAAATTAATTACTTAAAAATCATACAATGTGATTTTCAGGATTTTTGTTTTAGATTCCGTCTTCCACAGTTGAAGTGTACCTATGATAAAAATTACAGACCTTTACGTGCTTTGTAAGTGGGAAAACCTGCAAAATCGGCAGTGTATCAAATACTTGTTCTCCCCACTGTATATACATATATATATATATATACATATATATATATACATATATATATATATATATACATATACAGTATATATATATACACATATATATATATACATATATATATATATATATATATATATATATATATATATATATATATATATATATATATATATATATACATACATATATATATATATGTATACATATATATATATATATATATACATATATATATATACATATATATATATATATATATATATATATACATATCTATACATATATATATATATATATATATATATATATATATGTATATATATATATATATATATATATATATATATATATATATATATTGTTACGGACACGGCTTAGATGTTATGATGGGCCGAGCGGAATGGCCGCCGTGTTCGCACAGTTTACCCGATTCCACCCGACGTTGACCCAAATTGCGCTATGCTAAATCAATGAAGGAAAGGACACAACGGCTGGGATAAATGAAACGACACAAGGGGTACAGTTCTCAAGACCTCCGGAGGAGGATATAATTGGTGGTGGAGAAAAGGGGTAGATTACAAGGTAAGAGGTAAAGCACAGAAGAGATAGGCACTTAGACACAATCTTATCTTAACCCAGACAGACCACAGACAAACGGAACAAGACTGACTTACACAGGGATTGATGGCAGGGAAGGGCAGGCAGTCGATAGCACAAGGTGCACCTTGGCTCAGGGACAGGATAAAGCACGGTCCAGTAGATGCAGGGAGGTGTCACAGCGCTCGGAGGTGGCGTCCTTTTCTCTCCAAGCTGAGGGCGCATCTGACGTCACCTCCCTCTTCCTGCGCATGCTCAACGGGGAGTGACACGCCCTCGGCTGCTTGGCTCCGCCCCAGATGGGACCGGTCCGCCGCTCCCATTGGGTGCGGGGGTTACCGGGCTCCGCCCTTGACGAGGAGCTGACAGCGAGCCCCTACGTGGTAACCCCGTCGAGCACATGTTCGATGGCGGCTAACCAAGCCGGAGTGAGGACGCGCACTCCCCGCGCCGCCGCCGTTGTTGTTCCTGTTGTTGTTGTTGTTGCTGGAACGTGAGGAAGAGCTGCGGGGAGGTATTGGGAGGTCCTAAACTTCCTAACGGTGCCATACAATCACATTCTGGTGCAACGAAGAGTCAGAATTAATGGAAACGAGTCCTTAACTGACATAGACTAAGAATAACTAGCAAGATGTCCTATAGTTGTCTACGTGAGATGCGGTGGACCTGGATGCGACATTTAATGGGGGAAATAGGGGAAGGTCGGGTCTACAGAGTGTTGTTTACAGAAAATGGGACTTGGGAATGGGGGATTGGGGATAGTTGGGAAGTATGGAGGAAATAGGGGAATATTTACAAGCGGATATGGATGGAGGCCAATCTCATATCCGCAACATTGCACCCTTCTCTACTTCGGGGCGTCCCGACCCGATAAATTTTTACCTACGTTAGTGTGGCACTCAGATGTAGTTCCCTCTACTATTAACTCAACCCTGAGTGCGACAGTTTTACAGATGTTCACAAATGAGTAAATATGTCCCCCTGCGACGTTGCACCCTTCTCCTCACAGAAACACACCCACAGGACAACCGAACCGCGGAAAGCATTCTCAAACTAAACATACAGCCGGTAGGGAGCATTATTTACACAAGACTGATATTTACACTACGATCCAGGGCCTGTTCTTTGAGGAACACATGCAGATGTTATGCATAGAGAGAGCACGCATGCCAGCATCGATACACCAACCCACGAGTGCCCTGTGGCCCTACGGCCTTTAATAATGTGCAGAGCACCCCATCCAAGCACCAAAAGCACCACCCCATACACATAGTCAGCACCATCCAGTGCACCAATAAAGTGTTCAATAAAAATGCACAATCAAGTGTCCATGGTCACCGGTGGTGTCGCAGCCGGCCGATGTTCTGCCGCTGGTCTTGCCTTCATGTGGTGTACTTGGCCTTCTGGCTTCTTTAAAAATAAAGAAAGGCGCCAACCGCGTCCATTTCTAAATTGTGGCCGTCAGGGGGGCCAACTAAAAGCAGTTCACCTGTATGGCATAGGTGCCACGTTGACCCAGAGGTCCATCAACGGGTGGTGCTTGCCCGCAAAAGAACTGCGGTCCATGGTGGGCGGCCACAAAAATTGCGGTCCATATGGTGTATCGATCCAGGCAGCAAGCAGCGAAAGTACAGGCCCACAACTGCGGAGCCAGCACCTCTCTCTCCTCTCTCTCTGCCCCAAAGCCAGATCCTCGGAGGCGGGAGACAAAAGAAAACAAGTGAGTAAGGTGGTAAGGGCGCAAAAGTGCACGCAATATAAGGTAATGCACACTGGGGGCACATGGGAACCAGGTGAGACAGGTACGTTCCTACCGTACGCCCCCCCCCCACCAGGTAACCTACATTGCCCCTCCCTTACCCCTTACTGTATCCACAAAACACAACACTACCCATAAACATCTACTTTACACATCAACAAACGTCCCTACTGTCTTCCCCGTTCCTCCCATAAACCAAATTCGTCTTCTCTCCCTCCTAACCAATCAAATTTGCCATTTCCAACTCTCATCAAAATTTGCCATCTCCAACTCAACATCAAAATTTGCCATCACCAATTCATCATCAGTCCCTCCTAGGGAGGGAGAGATGGAATCACCCCAATGTCTCATCCACGTCGTGATGCGTCTCACAAATCCACACAGCAATTCTCCCTTCCTGCAACACAGAACAAAGGAACACAGGTGTGGAGTCATCATCACCACAGGTAAGTGGCTGCGTATGGTGCGACAGGTTCATCAATCCTAACTATTTCCTAAATGACTTTAACAACTTTACATTACCCGGGGTCTTTCCCTGCCAATCCATTGGCCACCTTACACTATGGGTTCTAAAAACCAATTCCCATTGACCAAACTGTGGTGCTTCTCAATTTGGGGTCTCACTCCCCTGATTCATCTCCCGGTGCCCTCGCACAATTTCTGGGCTGTGACGTGTAGCTCTCCCAGCAGGTCTACCCACCTGCACACCTCCACCACTGTAGTTGCCACCCGAGCTTACCTGCTCCTCACCCTAACCTAACTAACTGGGGAAGGCCCTCTCGCACTCTCACCCCCTCAGTGCCCTCTCTGGCACGGGCTGCCCGATCCACACCCGGGATCCTCAGGCACCCACTGACACTAACGGCTCCCAGAGCCCACCTGCGGCCTCACCTGGCCGACATCCTCACAGTGGTGGAGTGCCCAAACCAACTACACACACTAACAGGCTACACGCCCAGCCATTTCCACAACACTAATGCACCCATCCACAATACCATTCTGCAACCGCACCACAAATGCCAATATCCAACCACAATTTACCTATACCTTCTAACTATTCTTTAAACTACCCTCCCCGGGTACTCGTGAAAAGGGGTCCACTCTTCCTCCATCCACACCTTCGCACCATGCATACCACTCCGTACCACTTACTCCAACTCTCTCCACACCACTCATTCCCTGCTCCATATATTCCACACACCTGCACTTGCACACCTGTGCTCTCATACTTGGTGCCACCTGCACCCTTCTCTCCCCCAAGCGCATTTGCGCTGATCCACAACACTCACTACTCATACACTGCTCCACACACCTGTCCAGTTCTCACACAGCATCATCTCATCTAACTACTCCCCTCTGAAACTTGCGCTTCCCAGTCGTCCCTTTAAACTATTGCGCTCCCTCGTCATTATCATCCACTCTAATCTACCTGCGTCCCCTCTACAGGTATCCTTGTCACTAACTAACCTTAACGTTACCTAATGTCATCTTCGCTAGATCCCTACACACAATATCCTAACCCACCCGGGCTAGTTTTCACTGCCATACACCCCATAAACTATAGCGCATTTGCCCCCAACCCATGGGAAGGGTGGCAGGGATGCCACCCTTACCCACCGGGCCCATCGCTCATCAATCCCCCAGTCCTCTGGCACTAATAAGCCCCCCTTATTCAGAGGTACTGGGTCCCGCCTCGGCATCTAAAGCCGAGGCAATCCACGGGGCGCCTGCTCGCCGGTGTAAGGCCTTCTAGTTACCAGGGGTCTGGCGGGGGGGTGTCTGGGGTCGGCTAACCCGCTCCCCCCTGGGCGGAGTTAAGGACCTCAACCGCCGGGGATCATCCCGGCGCGTGGCTCGACAGTGCCGCGCCAGGTGCCCCAGACGGTTGCAAGTATAGCACCTCACCTGATAAGGTGCTTGTCTCCGGAATTCCAAATTTCCCCCCCTGAAGGTCCGAATTGGATTACCCGCTCGTGGTCCACCGCGGGCCACCTCCGGGGCCGCCTGCCATGGTCCAGGTCCCGCCAGGCGCTGGTCCACCAGCCTCCGGACCATGCCCGCCAGGTCAGGACTCACGTCGGGGGCGGGCCCCCTAAGGGGTCCGCCCTCCATCGGGGGTCCCACCTGGCGGACCGCCATTGCGTGACGCTCGCTCCCCCGGGCCAGGGGCCTCGCTGCTTCCCAACGGGCCGCAGCGTCAGCCGCCTGGCTCAGAGTCTGCGGGCGCCACATGGCGAGCTGTTGCCGGAGCTCAATATCCGGGAGGGCCTGGATAAAATGGTCCAGCGCCAGGCTTTCCCGGGAATCCGCTGCCATGCTAGCATGTGCGATCCCCACTGCGCGGCGAATGTCGTGGGCAAGTTCCCCGATGGCTTCCTGGGGCTTGCGTTTTCGCAGCGCGAGCTGAGCTTTAACAAGCTCGCTCTGCTGTTAAACGCCGAATCGATTAATTAGGGCGTCGCGGAGGGCTGGCAGGGTGAGAGCACCCGGTGGTAATGCCGTCAGCACCTCCGCCGCCACGCCGCGCAATGCGGCCACCAGGTGTACTCCACCTTCGTCCTCACCCCAACCGTTGCCCTTACACACACAGTCAAACTGCGCCAGGTACGCGCGTAGATCACTCTTGCCGTCATACGGCGCGAGTGGGACCTTGTGGGACCACCTCGTATGTGAGTCGTTGCCCGCCTGCCGGACCCCGTGCGTCGCCCCTTGCGGGGTCAGCGCGGGGCCGAACCGGCCGGGCCCCCACAGTACATTACCCCCAAGGGGCTCTCGTGCCTCCCCTGTCCCTCTAAAAACTACCCCTGTTGGTGTCGATGCATGGGTCACACTTCCGCAACCCGCTACCCATTCCATACCACCACAACCTTGCTCACCCACACCTCGCACCTCTCCCATCACCGGACCCTCTCGCTCGCACCCTCGTTCCATACCCTCCGGACCAGCCATACACCTCACTCTTGGCCTCTCACGAACATCCGGGTCCATCTCGACCCCCAAGCTTATTAAATCACCTGGCGCATCATACGCACGACCATATTGGTCACCACTTACACCGGGTCCTCTTTCTCTTCGCTTCTCCTCCATCACCTGCGAATCCCTCATCCGGTTAATGAGCACATCATCACGATCCGAACACAGACTTTGGACCAATTCTTTTACTTCCTCCTTTATCTCTTTCTTATCCTCTCTCCGTCGCTTCTTAATTTCGCTCACCCCTTCTTCCACTTCTTCTAATTTCTGCTTCACCTCCTTCATCTCCTCGTGCGCCCCCTTAAGTTCTTCCTCTAACTCCACCTTATTTTTTTCTATGTGCTCCCGCACCTCCCGCTCTTTAACCTCCATCACCTCTACCACCTTGTTCATTTTCCTCGTCAGGTCCTCATGTACCGTCTGACACTCTTTTTTAATTACCCCTACGTCCTTTTTCATCTCCTTCTGTGTCGATTTTAAACCCTCTATTACTGCTGTGTTCTTCTTTACCTGGTCCCCCAACTCCTTTTGTCCCACTGTCAGTTGTTCTACTCCCAGCGTCAACTCCTCTATACCACCTTGCAATTTTACAGTCCCCTTTCTCACCTCCTTCTCCATGCGCTCCTTACAGTGCCTCACCTCCTCGCGCACTCCTCCGACCACCTCACTCACACCTCTTCTGATCTCTTCTCCCATCACTTGCATCTCCTGCCCAGATGCCACCCTCATCTGCTCCATTTCCTCCCTGTGAGCATCCAATTTAGTTTCTACCCCCATTCTGACCCCCTCTATCTGCTGCCCCATTTTTTTAACTTCCCTTTCCGCTTGGTCCCTCATGTCCCTCAATTTGCCTTCCATACTGTTTTCTAACCCCTCTAACCCCTTTTGCATCCCTTCCATTTGATTCTCTTGAGCGGCCATTCTGTTTTCTACCCCCGTTAACCCATTCTTTCCCTCTTTTATCCCATTGTCTAACCCCTCACCGGTACCCCTCGCTTCGTCCCTCATTACCCCCATTTGGCCCTCCAATCGCTCACCCTGAGCATCCATCCGGTTC
>NC_136266.1:173176007-173196007 GCF_964187855.1 Myxine glutinosa | reverse complement strand
GCCCCGGGTCATCCCGTGCGTGCCAACGACACGCGGAGAGCTCCTGCCGTCTCTACTATCCATCTGCACGGTACGAGCTGGGGACCGGAGAGAGCTGTCCGGACGCCATCCCTGGCCGTGCTGACCTTCGTTTGCAATCCCCGTGTGAGTGTCTGTGTGTGAGACGGGCCCGTTTGTCTGGGGAGTAAGTTAAGACTGTTATGAAGGCTGCACTGTGTCCTCTTCTGCTGAACCATTGTACATAGTGTGAATAAATCTTGTTATTGCTTTTCTTCCCAATTCGACCGTTTCTGTGATTTTTCCATTGGGTAAGCGTGGTACGAATAAGAACAGCTTGGATCGGGGTCTAGTCATTGATAACGGCTCGGATCACGGGTTTGCTACCGCTCGGCGTATCCACCAACACCCATGATTCGGGCGAGGCTTATCTCCTCGTTTCAGGGCAGCATTAGTACTTAGGTAATAGCGAATCTGGTCCTACAACCCTATTTAGCGCTGTCCGGAAAGGACGTCATAGGCCTCGGGTCACGCCTGGTCAGTCAAAGACAAGGGGACTAATCCCCCCTTGGTAAGGGGAGAAGGCCGGCGCAGAGATCCGCAACAATTGGTAGTCAGGAGTGGGGATTTGGAACCTGGACGAAATTTTTTAGATCAAATTTTGGACACCAATTGTGCATATTGGCCGCAACAATTGGTAGTCAGGAGTGGGGATTTGGAACCTGGGACAAAATTTGTTAGACAAAATTTGGACACCAATTTTGCATATTGGCCGCAACAATTGGTGCCGGGGAGTGGGATTTGCCCCGAAGTGCACTTAACGCACTCAAATTACGAGCGGCCAAAATTTAATTATTAAAATCCAAATTTAATTCGTGCTATGGATAGCCAAGACGGTCGAATGTCGGTGGGGGTAGAAGAGGAGGAGATAGAAGAACTAATAACACAGGACCCCCGGGAAGAATTGGGAGAAATGGAGGATGACATTGAGGAGGGGCAGGTAGCAGGAGTAGAAAATGGCGGCGCCTCGCACATGGCGACGAGGGCCGCGCCCGCTGCGCGAGTGGGGGTGGTGGACATGCAAGCCTTCATGGCGCAATTTATGGCAGAAATGAAAAAAATGATGGGCACCCAACAGAATGAAATAAATAAAGTAAATGATAAGATGGACGCCCAAAGTGACAAATCCACCCGAGAAATGAAAGACGGGTTAAAGAAATTGGGAAACAAGATGGGGGGTCGATTAGAAGAGGTACAAAACGGGCTGGAAAGCAAAATGGGTGGCCAATTAAAAGAATTGGGTGACAAATCCACCAAAGAAATAAAAAAATTTGGGAAGGACATTGGACGCAAGCTGAGCGAGGGAGTCGCATTGGTACGCGACAGGGTAACGCGACGTGAGGAACGCGTGGAAAGCGAGCCTGAGCGAGGCGTAGTTAAAATGACTGGGGTAGAAATCGCGACTCGGCGTGTGGAAAAGCCGACGGCCGCCAAATTAGAAGAGAAAATTTTAAGCACGCCGGCGGTCGTTGGGCTAGAAAAAGAAAAGGAAAAAATTATAATTGAATTTTGGGGGCGAAGAGACGGCAGGTATAGAGGAATTATCGCGGAAGGAAAAGATGGAATATGTGCAAAGTCTGTGTTCCCATTGTGATGCCGTGCTGCCTAACCCCAATGAGAGTTTGCAGGTGCTGCTTCGGAAAAGGGTCCTCAAGGTGAGTAGGAGCGTGTATAGCGGGAATGTGTATAGCGCGAAAAGATTTTTGGTGCGCTTGGGATCGCAACATCACCCGGGCGCTCGTGGAAGGTCCGTGGGGAGGTGTACGATAGTGAATGGCGCGCGTGTGCGAACGGCATCGAAGCGTGAGTGTGTAACGGGAGAGTGTGTTACAGAGAGTGACAGAGAATGCACACCGGAGCGTGTGGTAGAGAGTGTGCAGGAGTGCACACCAGAGCGCGTGAGTGGGTGTGTGCCCGGAGAGTGCACGCCCGTGGATGTTACGGAGTATGTAACAAAAGAGAGTGCACCAGGATGTGCACGAGGGTGTGTGATGATGGAGGGTGCGAACGGCGTGAGTGCACCTGAGTGGTGTGCACCGGAGTGTGCGGGAAACGAGTGTGCACCGGACCGTGTGTGGAGAGCGAGTGTAGTAACGGAATGCAGGGAGTGTATGAGAGGCGCTGGAGCGCCTTGGTGTGCGAGAGTGGAGTGGGTCGCGTGTGTTGAGAATGCGACTCGGGCATCGACGCAGACCGGGGCAGCGTTTAGGGCGACAGATAGCCGACGCGAGCTCTCGGTGCGTGGTGCGTTTTGTGTGCTGCGGGGACCGGCGGGGATCGTTGCCGCGGCAGTCTCGCAAGGAGCGCCGTGCACGATTCGGGCCGGGCCCCGCCCTGTATGGTCGGTGCCACGTCGTAAAGGCGATCGGCACGGTTCGAGGGGGGGTAGGAGAGGTCGAACCTTCGCCCCCTGGCGGGCGCGGTGCTCCGACCGTGGGAGGCTGGGCCATCGTGCCGGAGACCGAAAGGCTCCGCGGAGAGATGGCGCCTGGAACCTTGGCCCAAGTATGCCACCTCCCCTGAATCGAAAATGCCGGATGGACCTGTTCGGGAATGTTAAATGACTCAGGAGGCTCCGATATGACCAAACAGCTTTTACAAAAGCAATGCTTTATTAACTAATAATTCACTTGTTTCAATATAATAAAGAACTACAATACAATAACGAATTTGGTAATTCAAGTCGTTGGTTCTTCTTCTTCGGCCTTCTGCGCTGTCCTCGTTCCGTACTCGTTCGTTCCGTTGGGCAGAGATTCTGATGACAAGTGTCTTGACTCAAAGTATGTTCTCGTTTATATGGGCACCGCCACGCTAATCCTCTCTCCGCTAAATGCTCCGAGGTCATCCACGCTCGCCCCCCTGCTGGGGAGTTCCTTCACCCTCTTTGCATCCCGGTGTCCAAAACAATAGTACGGGCTTGGGAATGTGTGTTAGCCTGGGGTCGTGATAAGGTGGACAAAATAACTCCCAGGTTCCATGTTCTGAGATACATTCCTGACATTCTTACGAACCACCTGGACTACCTGCTCCGTTACTAGTCCCAACCAATGAGTTACACTTCCACAGACCCAACCAACAGTAGACCAACCACCCGCATGCATTGCTCGGCTTTTCGAAGCCGAGCTGTGAAAATGTATTTCTGCACCGAGAGGCTCAAGTATAGTGGACAAATAGCCATAGTGTTGGCAAATGGTAGCTTTACCATTCATTGGGGCACATGAGCTATAGATTATGGGGATGGCAGTGAAAAACTAGCCGAGGGCGGGCTAGGATATTGTTAGGGATTTAGAAATGACAATAGGAGACACAAGATTTAAGTAGTGACATTTGTACAGGTAGAGGGGACGTAGAGAGATTAGATGGATGTTAATGACGAGGGAAGTGCTTAGTGTAAGGGAAGACGGGAAAGCACGAGTTTTAGAGGGAAGTAGTTAGTTAGATGATGCTGTGTGTGTGTAAAAGTGTATAACTGGTGTATTGAGGACAAGTGGAATTGTGTTGAGTGAATGGACTTGCATGGTGTGCAAGTGGGGAATATTTGGAGTGGAATGCTTGGTGGGAGTAAGTGGTGTGGAATGAGTGGTGTGGAATGAGTGGTGTGGAGAGCATGGTGCGAAGGAGTGAATGGGGGGAGGATGGACCCCTTCACGAGTACCCGGGGAGGGTAGTTTAAAATTAGGTAGAGGGTTTAGGTAAATTGTTGGATATTGACACCTGTGGTGCAGGTAGTAGCAAGGTATTGCTTGGATGAGTGCGTGAGTCTGTGGAATGGCTGGGCGTGTGGGCTTTGTTGGTGCGTATGGTTATTGGGACACTCCGCCACTGGTAGTCTGTCAGCCAGGTGAAGCCGCAGGTAGGCTCTGGGAGCCAGTTAGAGTCAGAGTAGTGTTCAGTGGGGCCCGAGGATCCTAGGAGAGGACCTGGGTAGCCCAATGCCAGAGAGGGCATCAGAGGGGTGAGAGAGCCAGGAGGGGCCTTCCCCGATTTAGGGTAGTCGCAAGGAGCATGGCAAGCTCGGGTGGCGACTTCAGTGGTGGATGTGCGCAGGTAGGTAGACCTGCTAGTGGAGCCACATGACCCAGCCCCGAAATTGTGCGAGGGCACAGTATTGAAAAATGGGGGGAGTGAGACCCCAAATTTGGGAGGCACCACAGGGTGAGTCAATGGGAATTGGTTTTTAGAACCGCATAGTTTAAAGATGCCAATTGGCAGGGCAAGACCCCAGGTAGTTTAAAGAGTTAATGTCAATTAGAGGATAGCTTGGATGAAATGTCTTCGCACCATCCACATCCACTCACCGAGGTGATAGGACTCCACACCAGATTTTGCAAATGTTTGGAATGTAAGACGCATCATGACGTGGGTGAGACATTGTGTTTATTCCATCCCTTCCTTCTTGGGAGGGATTGGGAACGAATTTGGTATAGAGGGGGGATAGAAAAACAGGACAGTAGAGACGAATTTGTAAATTGTGTAAATACGGGGAAGGGCAAGGGTAGAGTAGGTGACATAGTGGGGGGTGACGTACGAGTAGGGACGAGCTTTCTCCGCTCGCTCCCCCGCGCCCCTCATATCGCATTGCCTTGTTTTGACGTGTACCCTTGCGCCTTTGCCCCCGCTAACCTCTGCTTTGTCTTCTTCCCCACTCATGGACCCATGGTCTTTTGTCGAGGGGAGTGTGCAGGTGTCCTGAGCCGTGCGGCCGCACTCTGCGCTGCACCCTGCTGCCTGCACTGATACACCATATGGACCACACGTTCTGTGGCCTGGCACCTTTGCTGGAGCAGACCATTGCTGCCAGCAGCATCTTGCTTGCGGACCACTGTTCTTAAGTGGCGCACATGCCATGCAGTCGGACCACCTACACTGGCCCAGCTGGCCAAATAAAAAGCGGAAACGGTTTGTGCCTTTTTATTAATCTTTGGTGTGCCCGGACAAGAAGACATCACGTCTAACGATGGCACACCGAAGAACCTGAAGCCAGAAGATCCATCGGCCCAGCAGTCAAGTCAAGTACAAGGCATCATTTATTATTTCTGAAATGTTTTTGTGCATTGGTGATGGTGCTTTTTGTGCATTTTTTATTATGGTGCATTTATTGTGCATATGGGTGTATGGTGTATTGGTGCAGTGCATTGCAATCGGTGTTTCCTCTTCTCAAAAGTTCTTCTTTTTCCCACAAAAGACAGGTCCTGGGTTCTAGTATTGTAAATAATTAGGTAGTGTCTTGTAAATAACATGCTCCCCACCGGCTTTATGTGTAGCTTGTGAATAATTCCGTAATTCAGTTAATTGTGGGCGTGAGTCAGATAGATAGTACACAAAGCAGCAGGTGGGACATATCTAGTGTTTAAAACTGTCGCACTCAGGGTAGTAGGTTAAAAGTAGAGGGTAACCAAACCTAAGTGTCACACTAATTGTTAAAGAGTAGTCCTGACCCAGGTATCGAAGCCGGCCATCCTCACTGGTATGTGGTTTGGCTCAGGGAGAGCCTGGCGAAAGGAGGGGTGCAGTGTTGCGGTTTTGAGAACCCACACAGTTAACATCATGAAAGGTTAAAGGTTGCACCCCATAGCTAGGCCACAAGCAACAAGTAGGTCACCTTAGAACGTTAGTTATTTCATAGTATGTGTTTAGGATAAGGCCATTCCCAATAGTTGCATCTGCATTGTGTAGAACAAATAAGAGTAGGCCCCGTTCGTCCATTTTGCAGCCTCCCTTCAATCGACGCCATTAAGCGCTATCCTGTCTGTACTCCATCGCCCTCGCAGTTTGTTATGCTTCCTTTGCCAGCAGCGTTCGCTGCTGCTGGGCTTCCGCTCAAACCAGCCCAAAAGCCACGAGGTAAGGCCCAAAAAGGGGGCGTAGCGCAAGGGTGGGGGTGTGGCCACGTCAAGCAGCCATCAAGGCGGAGCCGGTAAGCCCTCACCAGCCAATCAGAGTTGAGGCGACATCACCTGACAGGGTGTGGCTGGACATTCCAGAGGGTTCGCTGGGCGCAGCAATATAACCCTTCGCGCGAGGCCCCCACCTCAGTGATGGAGATGAGACGTGAGTTCGCTTGTGAAGTTCTGATGGGAGAGGCGCTTGGTTCGTGTTCAGAGTTACGAGAGGGAGAGACGCGCGGGGACAAGCCTTGATTGATTGATTGCGCTTTACAAAGGGCTGGCGCACGGCACACATTGCAGAGAACTGCAGCATCGAGAAGGACTATTGTGGAAGGCGCCCGTAGTGAAGGGTTTATGTGGCATTGCGGAGGGCTTGGGGAAAGTGGCGTATTGTACCCCGGCGATACCGCGATACCGGGAGCGTACATAAGGGCGCTGGTACAAGTATTATAATCGCAATATAATTGACACCTATCGATCCCCTGATATAATTGTCCGCCCCGCGTCTACGCCACGTGGAGAGCTGCCTGCCGTCTTCCACCATCAGCACGGGACGAGTCGGGGACCGGACGAGCTGTGGACCCTCAACCCGACCATCTACGAACCCTGTGTGAGTGAGGCTGAGAGTGAGTCTGAGCATGAACGGGCCCATGTCCAGGGATAAGTATAAGACTGTTTCAGGCTGCCCTGTGTACCTGCTTCTTCCTCTTCCCTGTACATTCTTTCTTTTCCTTCCTCTTCTTATTTGTACAAAGTGTAATAAATTCCTTGTTCTTCCTGATTTCCTCTCAATTCGACCGTATCAGTCTTTTCCTCAATTTGGTAAGCGTGGCACGATTAGGAACCGCTTAGAATCGGGTCTAGTACCTGTTAACGGCCCGAATCGCGGCTCGCTTCGCTCGGCGTGTCCACTAACGCCGTGGTTCGGGCGGGAATTATTTCCTCGTTTCCGGTCAGCGTTAGTACTTAGGTAATAGGACAAATTCGACCAACAACCCTATTTAACGCTGCCCGGGAAGGACGTTATAGCCCCTGGGATCGCGTCGGCCAGTAAAAAGACAAGGGGATTAATCCCCCCTTGATAAGGGGAAGGCCGACGTCGGAGATCCACAACAATATATATATATATATATATATATATATATATATATATATATATATATATATATATATATATATATATATATATATATATATTGTTGCTGATCTCGGGGGTCGGCTCTCCCCTTATCAAGGGGGGGTTAATCCCCTTGTCCTTTTAGCTGGCCGTCCCGAGTCCTGGGAAGTTATAACGCTCCTTCCGGTCGGTATTAGCTAGGGTTATTGGTCAAGGTAGTCCCAAATACCTACTTACTAACCCGACCATAAAGAAGGGAAATAACTCCCGCTCGAACCACGGATAAGATGGAAAATGCCGAGCGGTTGGCAATCCGCGATCTGAGCCATTAACAATGACTAAACCAGATTCTGAGCGGTTCCTAATCGTGCCACAGGTACTCAATTGAGAAAGGACGGATGCGATCGGGTGGAGAGAAAACTAGAAGGTAGGAAGGATAAAGCTGAGTTTATTAACAAATATACAAGAGAAGAGGAAACGAAAGGATGTACAGGAAGAAGAAGAAGAAGCAGGACACAGGGCAGTCTTAACTACAGTCTTAACTTATGACCCCAGACAAACATACACACTCACACGGGGATTGTAGCTGGTAGGGTGGAAGGTCCAGGTAGAGGATCAGGTGATGGGGTCCAGGCTCCAGGTGAGGCTCTGGTTCCACGGGCGAAAACCGGCAGGCAGCTCTGCATATTGTTGGAACGCGACCGGACCTTACATATGGCGGGGGGAGGTTCGTGTCCTTTGTACGTAATAAACGTATGGTCATGCCAAACGCTCTCTCTCTCAAGTTCTCTATTCAACGCGCGCGCCTCCAACAAGTCCGTACAAGTTCTTCCGAAAGCAGTCCCTTTTTGCCAGTGTGTGCAGTCCTCAAGTCCTCCGAGTCCTGTGAAAGGGCTTTGCGTTCACGCTTATATCACGTGAGCCAAGATCACTCCGCGCTTCATAAAGCCACGCCCGTCGGTGATATTCCCTCAGCCCTGGTTGGCTGGTGGAGGCTTACCGGCCATGCCTTTGAGGGCTGGTTGACAGGCCACACCTTGTTCTTGGCGTTCCGCCCCTTTTTCCTCGGGCCTGACCGCATGGTTAATGGCATCGTTTGAGCGAGCTTCAGCTCAAGGCAGTGAACACTGCTAACAAAGGCGCGTAATGGCGTTGCTTGGAGAGAGAGAGAGGTCGCAAAATGGACGAAAGGGCCGACTCCTTATTTGATTGATGCAACGCAGATTCAACTATTGGAAACACGGCCTTATCTGAAACACATAATAATGAAATAACTGAGTTCCTATGGTGGCCTACGTGTTGCTTGTGGACTAACTAGGGGTGCAACCTTTAACCTTTTAATAATGGGATATTTACAAGTAATTATTTACAAGTATTTATTTACAAGTGCGGGTTCTAAAACCGCAACAATATATATATATATATATATATATATATATATAATATATATATATATATATATATATATATATATATATATATATATGTCCACGTTGTGTTGTATGCTTCAAGTTAATGCCTAAACAATATAGTGCACCATTTGTGAAGTTCTCCTTTGAGATCAGGTTTCAGCTTAGCCATGAGATTTCTGCTTTTTTCTGTCAGTTATATTTTGATTTCCTTGGCTTATGTAGTGACCTCTCGTGCTTGTGGTTGATGGAAGGCTTGACGCAGGCAGACAGAATCACAGGCTTAGCTACTGCATACAGGTTGGAGTGATTTGGGCTGCAAGGAGTCAAAAGCATCCGGCAGTCATTTGGTATTAGGAACCCGCTGGGTTCAGAAGGGCATGCGTTGGCAGTAAAGGAGAGACACGGTCTCTTGGGACTGCCTTAGGCGTGAGTTATGACCTCGCACAGCCTCAAGTGATTGGGGCTTTGTAATCCATTAGCTGGAGGCGGATTCCAACCAGTTACGCTGCGCTGTTTGGCGTTCCAAGCGCGTACGCCTCACGAGGTTGCCCTTCTGCCTTCTTTTGATTGAGAAGCTGATCTCATCTGGCACTTTTGGCTCAGATAAGGTTCATGGGTTTCACACAAATAAAGTTTTATGAACTGCTGACCAGCTAGGGTATGATGTATAACCTGCAATGTACAAACTGCTCTCTGAGCTGTGACTTCAAATACCCTCTATTACATTCCAACTGATACTGTCTGCTTGAATCAAAGTAGTAGAATATAAAATAAAGATGGCAATCAGTTAGAATTTTATTCACCCAACATGCCCCATGATGGGCTATGATAATACCATGCAGCATGATCTACTAAATCAAAAATGAAATACCATGAAAACAGCAAAAGTATACTTTAAATTTTGTTTGTTATATTTATTGATTATTATCTGGCTATAAATATACAGTATTGTGAAAATATATCACCATTCTCCCAAATATTGTGTAAATATATCACTATTCTCCCAAATATTGTTTAAATATTTCACTATTCTCCCAAATATTGTGTAAATATATCACTATTCTCCCAAATATTGTGTAAATATATCACTATTCTCCCAAATATTGTGTAAATATATCACTATTCTCCCAAATATTGTGTAAATATATCACTATTCTCCCAAATATTGTGTAAATATATCACTATTCTCCCAAATATTGTGTAAATATATCACTATTCTCCCAAATATTGTGTAAATATATCACAATTCTCCCAAATATTGTGTAAATATATCACTATTCTCCCAAATATTGTGTAAATATATCACCATTCTACCAAATATTGTGTAAATATATCACCATTCTACCAAATATTGTGTAAATATATCACTATTCTCCCAAATATTGTGTAAATATATCACCATTCTACCAAATATTGTGTAAATATATCACTATTCTCCCAAATATTGTGTAAATATATCACTATTCTCCCAAATATTGTGTAAATATATCACTATTCTCCCAAATATTGTGTAAATATATCACAATTCTCCCAAATATTGTGTAAATATTTCACTATTCTCCAAAATATTGTGTAAATATATCACCATTCTACCAAATATTGTGTAAATATATCACCATTCTACCAAATATTGTGTAAATATATCACCATTCTACCAAATATTGTGTAAATATATCACTATTCTCCCAAATATTGTGTAAATATATCACAATTCTCCCAAATATTGTGTAAATATTTCACTATTCTCCAAAATATTGTGTAAATATATCACCATTCTACCAAATATTGTGTAAATATATCACCATTCTACCAAATATTGTGTAAATATATCACCATTCTACCAAATATTGTGTAAATATATCACTATTCTACCAAATATTGTGTAAATATATCACTATTCTACCAAATATTGTGTAAATATATCACTATTCTCCCAAATATTGTGTAAATATATCACTATTCTCCCAAATATTGTGTAAATATATCACTATTCTCCCAAATATTGTGTAAATATATCACAATTCTCCCAAATATTGTGTAAATATTTCACTATTCTCCCAAATATTGTGTAAATATATCACCATTCTACCAAATATTGTGTAAATATATCACCATTCTACCAAATATTGTGTAAATATATCACTATTCTCCCAAATATTGTGTAAATATATCACTATTCTCCCAAATATTGTGTAAATATATCACTATTCTACCAAATATTGTGTAAATATATCACTATTCTCCCAAATATTGTGTAAATATATCACTATTCTCCCAAATATTGTGTAAATATATCACCATTCTACCAAATATTGTGTAAATATATCACTATTCTCCCAAATATTGTGTAAATATATCACTATTCTCCCAAATATTGTGTAAATATATCACCATTCTACCAAATATTGTGTAAATATATCACCATTCTACCAAATATTGTGTAAATATATCACTATTCTCCCAAATATTGTGTAAATATATCACCATTCTACCAAATATTGTGTAAATATATCACTATTCTCCCAAATATTGTGTAAATATATCACTATTCTCCCAAATATTGTGTAAATATATCACTATTCTCCCAAATATTGTGTAAATATATCACAATTCTCCCAAATATTGTGTAAATATTTCACTATTCTCCAAAATATTGTGTAAATATATCACCATTCTACCAAATATTGTGTAAATATATCACCATTCTACCAAATATTGTGTAAATATATCACCATTCTACCAAATATTGTGTAAATATATCACTATTCTCCCAAATATTGTGTAAATATATCACCATTCTACCAAATATTGTGTAAATATATCACCATTCTACCAAATATTGTGTAAATATATCACCATTCTACCAAATATTGTGTAAATATATCACTATTCTCCCAAATATTGTGTAAATATATCACTATTCTCCCAAATATTGTGTAAATATATCACCATTCTACCAAATATTGTGTAAATATATCACTATTCTCCCAAATATTGTGTAAATATATCACTATTCTCCCAAATATTGTGTAAATATATCACTATTCTCCCAAATATTGTGTAAATATATCACTATTCTCCCAAATATTGTGTAAATATATCACAATTCTCGCAAATATTGTGTAAATATTTCACTATTCTCCCAAATATTGTGTAAATATATCACCATTCTACCAAATATTGTGTAAATATATCACCATTCTACCAAATATTGTGTAAATATATCACCATTCTACCAAATATTGTGTAAATATATCACTATTCTCCCAAATATTGTGTAAATATGTCACTATTCTCCCAATCTGCTTGTTAAAGTGGACATCTCTCTGACCATTCTCAGGGAGCCTGCTCAGTGGCGACGAGTATGGCATTTCACTCAAGCCAACTAGCACGGTCTTCAAGCAGCCATCAATCATCTGGACTGGTCTCCCATCTCTACCACCTCTGACATCAACTCATCCTGGGAATTCTTCCAAAGTAAATTGCTCTCTCTCATGCACAGATTTATCCCATCTCGTCTTCAGTTGTCATACCCTTCCTCCCGTCCATGGTACACGGAATCTTGTGGTGAGGCTGTTGCCCAGAAACAACTTGCCTTCGTCTCCTGGAAAGCAAATCCAACGGAAGGAAATCTCATTTCCTTTCACAAAGCCCGAAACAAGTGTTTGTCCACCCTCAGGAGAGCCAGGAAACAATATCTCTCCATTCTCAAGACCGAACTCTCTTATCTGTCTCCCTCTTCCAAATCCTGGTGGTGTCTGGTCAAATCTGTTTCTGGTGTTTGTTCCCCCTCCATCCCCTCCCTTACCTCAAACGGCTACACAGCTTACTCCGCACGTGAAAAAGCTGAATGCCTCAACTCTGTGTTTGCCTCTAAATCGTGTCCCAAACCCATCCCTCTCTGTACCCACCATACCCAGTCGTACCCAGCTGCTCCTGGACTCCGTGTCCTTTCCTCCTGACAAGGTGGAAAAGTTTCTGTCAACGCTTGACTCTGATTCTGCAACTGGACCTGACGGCATCAGCCCACGGGTCCTAAAATCCTGTTCTTCCGCTCTTTCACTCCCTCTCTCTGTTCTCTTCACCCTCTCTTTTGCTCAAGGTCAACTGCCATCTGCTTGGAAATCAGCCAACATCACCGCTTTGCACAAAAAAGGTGCAAAAACAGATCCTAGCAACTACAGACCAATCAGCCTTCTCCCAATTATCAGCAAAGTCATGGAATCCATCATTGCTTCGGATATGAAATCGTTCCTCTTCTCCAATGGCTTGATCTCTGATCATCAATTTGGTTTCAGACCAGGTCACGCTACTCTGGACATGCTGCTTCTGCTGTCTCAACAATGGATGGAGGTCCTCAATGCCAAACAGGAAATTAGAGCTGTCTCCCTCGACATATCATGTGCCTTCGATATGGTCTGGCACCCAGCTCTGCTCACCAAACTCTCCTGCTTTGGTATCCATGGAAATCTCCACGCATGGCTGGCGGACTTCCTCTCTATTCGTAGTCAACGTGTGGCCCTGAATGGGTTTCTCTCATCTCCTCTTCCTGTTCAGGCTGGAGTTCCCCAAGGCAGTGTTCTGGGCCCTGTGCTTTTTCTGGTCTTCATCAATGATCTCTCTGACTCTCTTGAAAATCCTCTCTATCTCTTTGCTGATGACTCCACTCTCTGCCGCTCCATTCCTCATCCCTCAGATCGGCAGTCCGCAGCCTCCTCACTCTCTGCACCCCTGGACAAAATCACAGACTGGGCAAACAAGTGGAACATGTCTTTCAATCCTGACAAATCTCAAACTCTTACGATGTCTCTCCGAAAAGACCGACTGGACAACCCTCCCATCTACTTTCTGAATAATCCTCTCCAAGAAGTTCTGTCACTCAAGCTTTTGGGTCTCACTATCTGCCATGATCTTTCCTGGGAAAACCACATTTCCAAACTGGCCTCCAAAGCCAGTCGCCGACTGGGCATCCTCCGTTGTGCGAAGTCCTTCCTTGGCACACCTGAGCTCCTCACCACATACAAGGCTTTCATCCGCAGCTCAATGGAGTACTGCTCTCCCCTCTGGGTTGGTGCTCCTGCCTCACACGTAGCTCGTCTTCACGCTGTTGAAACCAAAGCGTTCAGAATCATTGGAATCTCCCGCGATGACGCTATCTCCGACCGCCTTTCACTTCATCACCGCAGGCAGGTTGGTGGTCTTTCCGTCTTCTACCGACTCCTCTCCGGCCTTGCTCCCCCAGCTCTCTCTGGGCTCTGTCCCCCAAATATTCCTGCAGGTCGCACAAGATCTGCCTGCAACCCTCTTATGGTTAAACTGCCAAAATCAAGACTCTCTGCTCACCTTCACTCCTTCATTCCTCTTTTCTCCCGCCTCTGGAACAAACTCCTTCACTCTCTTCAATCCCACTCCTCCCTCCAGGTCTTTAAAACAGCTGTTCACCACCATCTCTCATCTTCCCCAATCCAAAACCTTGATATTTTCTACCCCCGCTAATTTCACCCCAAATCAACTTTTTTGAGGTGACTTTTGACTTCTTTCCTGGAAGTCCTTGGTGTCCTTGCATTTTATACCTACCCTGCCTCCCCCCAGGCCCTCTCCCTCCAAAAACATCTCCCGATGTCCCTGCTCTCAAATGTTGTGTTTGTGTGCTTCCTCCCCTTCTCTCCCCATCTTGTCGACCACTCCCCTTTTTATATACTTTGTTTGCTTGTTTGTTTGATAAATGTTATCTCTTTCACAAGCCTCGTCTCTGTATTTAAAAAAAAAAAAAAAAAAAGTGTAAAAAAATCACCATTCTCCCAAATATTGTGTAAATATATCACCATTCTCCCAAATATTGTGTAAATATATCACTATTCTCCCAAATATTGTGTAAATATATCACTATTCTCCCAAATATTGTGTAAATATATCACCATTCTCCCAAATATTGTGTAAATATATCACTATTCTCCCAAATATTGTGTAAATATATCACTATTCTCCCAAATATTGTGTAAATATATCACTATTCTCCCAAATATTGTATAAATATATCACTATACTTCCAAATATTGTGTAAATATATCACTATACTTCCAAATATTGTGTAAATATATCACTATACTTCCAAATATTGTGTAAATATATCACTACTTCCAAATATTGTGTAAATATATCACTATACTTCCAAATATTGTGTAAATATATAAATATTCTCCCAAATATTGAGTAAATATATCACTATTCTCCCAAATATTGTGTAAATATATCACTATTCTCCCAAATATTGTGTAAATATATCACTATTCTCCCAAATATTGTGTAAATATATCACTATTCTCCCAAATATTGTGTAAATATATCACTATTCTCCCAAATATTGTGTAAATATATCACTATTCTCCCAAATATTGTGTAAATATATTACCATTCTCCCAAATATTGCATAAATATATCACCATTCTACCAAATATTGTGTAAATATATCACTATTCTCCCAAATATTGTGTAAATATGTCACTATTCTCCCAAATATTGTGTAAATATGTCACTATTCTCCCAAATATTGTGTAAATATATCACTATTCTCCCAAATATTGTGTAAATATATCACGATACTTCCAAATATTGTGTAAATATATCACTATACTTCCAAATATTGTGTAAATATATCACTATTCTCCCAAATATTGTGTAAATATGTCACTATTCTCCCAAATATTGTGTAAATATATCACTATTCTCCCAAATATTGTGTAAATATATCACTATTCTCCCAAATATTGTGTAAATATATCACTATTCTCCCAAATATTGTGTAAATATATCACTATTCTCCCAAATATTGTGTAAATATATCACTATTCTCCCAAATATTGTGTAAATATATCACTATTCTCCCAAATATTGTGTAAATATATCACTATTCTCCCAAATATTGTGTAAATATATCACTATTCTCCCAAATATTGTGTAAATATATCACTATTCTCCCAAATATTGTGTAAATATATCACTATTCTCCCAAATATTGTGTAAATATATCACTATTCTCCCAAATATTGTGTAAATACATCACCATTCTCCCAAATATTGTGTAAGTATATCACTATTCTCCCAAATATTGTGTAAATATATCACTATTCTCCCAAATATTGTGTAAATATATCACCATTCTCCCAAGTCACTGCACATGCACCTTTGATCGTATCGTACGGGTACTTTATATGTCAGTGCGACTGTTCCTAAAGTTATGGTATTTGCCCATTGGCCAGAATTTCTTGAAGTACTCCAATAAATCATTTATAGAGTCAGTGTCATAATAGTTGGAGCATGTGCCCTGAATCTGGGAGGTCGATGGTTCAAATCATGGCCGAGATATACCAAACACATAAAAAATGGTATTTACTGCTTCCTGGCTTGATGCTCGGAATTTTAAAAGGATAGAGCACAGACGCCATAAACACCATAACAACCATAAGTTGGCAAACATTGTGCAGGCTTGATTGTCTGAATGACATACCTCTTCATTGAGGTTGCTTATTAGCGGATGTACATTGTTATGGTAGACATACAAGTCAGATAATACAGCACATGGACAAGTTCTCACCTGTCCATCCATCCATCTATCCATCCACCCATCCTTTATCTTCGTTAGTTTTCTTGCGCAAAACACAATTTGGAATTTTCTCTACTGGTAGCGCCATGACTGAGTCAAGGCTATGGTGGCCTAGATACAGATATGAAAATGAAAAATGTCTCATCTACAAACACAAAATGGCCTTCTCTTTTCACACTTTTTCGTGATATTTAATGAACAGACAAATGCAGCAGATGTTGGTTTATCATCCTTTCCGAAGACCCGCATCCTCTTAAACACAACACTGTGTGTGAAGGATGACTATTTATTGTTGGCAGTCTTTATGTCATCAAAACATATTTCCTCCAATATTCAGGTGAAGAGAAATAGATATTTCTATATTTTCAGTGATTTTATTTTTTATTTTTTTATGTATACAGAATCGAGGCTCGTGAAAGCTAACATTTATCACAAAAACAAATCAAACAGACAAACAAAATATATAAAAAGAGGGAGCGGTAGACAATATGGGGAGAGAAGGGGAAGCACACAAACACAACATTTGAAAGCAAGGACATCGGGAGATGTGTGCGAGGGAGAGGGCTTGGGGGGAGGAGGCGTGGGAAGGGGGGGGGGGGGGTGGGAGAAGTATAAAACACAAGAACACCAATGACTTCCAGGAAAGAAGTTGGTATTTCAAAAAAGTGGATTTGGGGTGAAATTAGCAGGGCTAGAAAAGTTCAAGGTTTTGGATGGGGGAAGATAAGAGATGGTGGTGAACAGCTGTTTTAAAGACCTGGAGGGAGGAGTGGGATTGAAGAGAGTGAGGTAGTTTGTTCCAGAGGTGGGAGAAAAGAGGAATGAAGGAGTGAAGGTGAGCAGAGAGTCTTGATTTTGGCAGTTTAACCATAAATGGGTTGCAGGCATATCTTGTGCAACCTGTAGGAATATTTGGGGGACAGAGCCCAGAGAGAGCTGGTGGGGGGGCAAGGCCGGAGAGGAGTCTGTAGAAGAGGGAAAGACCACCAACCTGCCTGTGGTGAGTGAGTGAAAGGCCCTGTTCATTTACTTATTGCACACTCCTTGTATTTATTATACTGTGACAGCCAGCAATGACGTGGACTTTTCGCTGACGTTATCATCAAAATGTGTTCAGGTAGTTAGAGCGTTGGAGCCTTGGGAAGTCACTGCGGAAATAAATATATATATATATATATATATATATATATATATATATATATACATATACATATATATATATATATATATACATATATATATATATATATATTGTTGCGTGCTCCTCCCCAAACCCCGGTCATGGTGTACCTCCGAGCCCCGAGAGGAGTCATGGCAGAAAGATGTGTTGTTCTGTATGTCAAAGATCAATGGTGAAACCATACCAATTGTTACCAACAAACAAATGTTGTATTAAGGTCACACATGAATAACAATACAATAACAATATTCATCAATTGTACAACCAATATATCATTCCTATGATGGTACCATCAGTTTCGTACAATATAACTCGCTGTGCTCCAAGTGAGCGAAAATAACATTCCCAATGTCTCTGTCCCAGCTTCAAACCAGAGTCGATCCACGCTCCAGTGATCGTCAGAACGATGTTGTATCGAGACCAGAATCCCGCTCGGTTGACAGTCTGGTCACACTGCCAAAGAAAGGCAAAAGTGTCCTCGAGAGGCGACTGGGACATCACACCTTCGGGTATGGACGTTCAACGGCTCCCAATCGGCGAACCGCAAATTCACACTCAAAATCCACGTTACACACACACACCAGGTTAACGTCTGGATGCGGTGAAATGGTTGAAGCGAGGTGAAAAACCTGGAGCGATGCGAAATCAGGCGCGAGGCAAAATGGCCAACGGTCCGTTCTCGAGACGTAACAGCACTCCAATGATTCTCTTCGGAATCAACCGCAAAACCTGTCACGCAGGTTTATATGTCACAGCGATAACAACTCTGTCGCAGAAATCCCTTTCCCAGGCAACCCAAAGTTCACTTGTGACCCCCGTTCGCCAGCGTTTGCTCAAAACCTCAACGCAGCTCGGCTCCTTCTCCGACCTCACTCGCTCCACCTCCTTTATCCTCTTCTTCTTCCTCTTCTTCGTCCGGTTCCCGATCCGGTTTCCGGTTTCTTTTTAAAACAATAACTTTTTTTACCTTTTGAAAACAGTTATCTCCAATTCACTTAAACGATAACAATAATAGTACATGCAACCAAAAATGTTTACAGTGGATGAGAACCACAACAACGGAAGTGACGAATCCGTAACAATATATACACATGTTTATATGTCTATATATATATTGTTGAAGTTTTCAGAATAAAGGATAACCCCCCTCGTAGGTAGTTGCACCACAACATGTAGCCTCACTTTAGTTTAGTTATTTCTTATTAAATGTAAGCATAGTCTCCTTTCCGGTGTTAGTATGCGTTGAGCAGGCCAGTAAGTGTAGGCTTCGGTACTCCTTTGGCTGGAATGCACTGTGTTCTTTTGGGCTGGAATGCCACGTGCTAGGCCTGGAACAAGTCTGGAAAGCCCAAGGGAGGAGCTACAGGGGAGTGGCCGGTTAGCAGCAGGCAGCCAGTGAACGCTCAAGGGGAGTGGCTAACAACAGCAGCCAGAGGAGGGGCTTTTTGTATACTGAATCGAGGCTCGTGAAAGAGTTGGAACATTCGGGTAAGCCTCTGGGGTGGGGCTATAAAACCCTGCCCCGGGCCCCCCCGCACCAGTGACCCAGTGAGTCAGAGTGAGTGAGCCAATCTCCGAGTGACCCAGTCAGAGTCGCCCAGTCCCTCAGTCTACGAGTGCCCCAGTGACCCAGTCGGTGTGATAGTCGGAGCTGGTAGGAGAGTGAGGTGTGATCGAAGAATAGCACGAACTCTCCCTGTGCCCTGCTGCCTGATAACGGCGCTTGCGAAGACGATCCATCCCGGGGCCACAGACGCCAACGAGCTCCCTGCACACGTGCCGCGAACATCCCAGGGACATGCCGAACGAGCTGACCGGGGCGAACGGCGCCAAGGACGCGGTTGGAGCGCGTACCTTTCCTTCCTTCTTTTCCCTGCGTGAGAGTGGGCCCTTGTCCGGGGATTAAGTAAGATTGACTAAGTATCTGCTCTGTGTCTCTTCTCTTTGCCCTGATCACTGTATAAATTGTAAATAAACCTGTGTTCTTCCTTCCATTTGACCGTGCACGTCATTTCACACCATTGGCCTAGCATCGCACGAATAAACCGCTCAATGAGGTTCAATAGGAATTAACGGCATGAGAAACGTGACACGCAAAACCGCTCGGTATATCCGATTAGCGTGGCTCGAGCGAGGTCCAGCACCCGTCTTCGTGGCAGCATGTGTACCGAAGGTACGTGGGGATTCGACCCGATACCCTTCCGCATGCTCACAGACGGGGGTGGCGGCTGGAATTGCTCTGCAATCCGCCCCACGAGTATAAAGTGGGTCGCGGCCTCGAAGGCGCAAGGGGTAAAAGGGTTTAACCCCCCCTCTATGTCGACGGGCTCGAGAGATCCGCAACAATATATATATAATTATATATATATATATATATATATGTATATATATATATATATATATATATATATATATATATATATATATATATATATATATATATAATATATATATACATACATACATATATATATATATATATATATATATATATATATATATATATATATATATATATATATATATATATAAATATACATATATACACAAAGAATTAAGTTAAGCACCCCCCCCGTTTTTTTTACAACCTCGCACATTACAAGTTTGTTGTCGTCAAAACAGTGTAATATACCCATGATATTGCTATATTTTCTGGAGAAGTGATATTATGGTCACATAAAAACATAACAATCATGCCGTTTTCAATATTTTATTCTGAATAATTTAAGGTGAAATTTTTTGG